>NC_086334.1:64017325-64317325 GCF_032445375.1 Bacillus rossius redtenbacheri
GGGACGTCGTAGCGCACGTCTGCCAGGGTCAGCACCGCGTCCTGTCGCGGGGGGCGTCTGTCCTAGTGCGTACACCACGTACCTCTCGGCTCTTCCCAGGTTGAGGCGGGGGGGTCCTAGCTCCAAGACCGCATCTTGCTGGACCAACCAGGGGAGTCCTAGCACCACCTCCTCACACAAGTCTTGCACGACTATTGCGGACACACTACTGTTCAATTCCTGCGTACTCACCACGATCTCAGCATGCCCCAGCATCCGCCCGGTGTGTGTGGTGGTAGCCAGGCGCAGCTCGCCGCTGCCCGGACGCAACGCGCCTGCGGGCACGAACGCGGGGCGTACGAACACGTCGCTCGCTCCGGTGTCGACGAGCGCGGCAGCTGGCCGGCCGTTCACCTCCACGGGGATGTGGAACAGGTTGTCCCGCGGGTGGCCCAGCTGTCCCAAGGTCGGGAGGGCGCGCACCCCGCCAGGCGCGGGGTTGATGGTCTGTGCGGGGGGAGGGGGCTCTAATCCCGGCCCCCCCGGGGGCCGTTTCCCGACTGGGCCGGGCTGGTGCGCTGTGGCGGAGGTGGTACCACGTGCGTCTCCTGGCGCGGCGGTGTGGCGGGTCGCGCCGCCCGGAATCCCCGCGGGCACTCACTGTGCCAGTGACGTTCGCCACGCGGGCATCCCAAGCGACACAGGGGGACTTGCTCCTGTGATCCAGCGTCCCGCGGTCGCTCCGCTCGCCAAGTTGGCGGCGCCTCGATGGCTCGTAGTCCTCGGTGTTGGTGTGAGGGTGAGTCCCGTAGTGCGGTGTTCCGCCGGGCTTCTGGTGGGCTGTCACCCCCTCGGGTGCTCGTGGTCGGGCCGCGCTTGCAGGCTCTCTGGAAGTTGCGTTCCGTCTCGCGTGCTTCCTGCACCTACTCCGCTACACCGCCGGTGTAGCAGCGACGCAGGAAGGGCTGCAGCTCGTCCCTCACTAAGCCCGTGATGATGGGCAGTGCCCCAGACAGGGGAGTGCCGGGCGAGATGCGGCGAAACATTTGTAGTTTAGTGGCGATGAACGCCTCCACTGCCTCGCTGTCCTTCTGTCGAGCCCCATAGAATGAGGCGGAACACTCGACGAGGGGCGATCCTGTGTCGAACCGGTGTCGGAACGTGTCTGTAAACTCGCCCCATGGCATGGCAAACCGGCCCCACATGCTCCACCAGCTCCGAGCGGTCCCTCGCAGCTGCTCGCTGACCCGCTCTGCCCACTCCGATTGGTGCGTCCGGCACCCGGTCAGGCGCGCCTCGCACTGCGTCAGGAATTCCCCTGGGTCCTCGTGCGGGGCTCCGGCGAACTCTGGCAGAGTCGCTCTGCGGGGCGGCAGGGCTCGTGCCAGGTCCTCCAGGCCGGGCCACACGCACTTGGCCTCGGTGATGTCCAGCGGGTGCGTCGCGCGGCCAGGGTGCGAGCTCCAGTCGCTGGCGTGGTTGGTTGGGGGGGCGGTGATGGCCGGGGTGGTACGGCTCGGTAGGGGTGTGTGGTCCACCGGTGGTGTTCGCGCCTGTAATTCTGTCTCCGTGCTGTCGTGCCACGGTTCTATGAGCGCTTCGACCTTGATTGCCGGCAAGTTGTAATCCGGTGCGCATTTACATGTCTGTAGAGGGTTCGCTTTCCCCGTTACCAGGTCCCTGCCCTGTGGCCAGTAGCAGACTCGACAGGTGTTCATC
The DNA here is from genome assembly GCF_032445375.1 of Bacillus rossius redtenbacheri. Lineage (NCBI taxonomy): Eukaryota > Metazoa > Arthropoda > Insecta > Phasmatodea > Bacillidae > Bacillus > Bacillus rossius. Next base: position 64,019,024 of record NC_086334.1, read on the forward strand.
TTCAGTCTGTCAGCCATTGCGTAGCGCGGCGCGTCGGTGTTGACATTCGCTTCGTGCGCGCACGTGGCTCTGTTTACAAACAGACTCCCGATGAATGAAGAGGGGTGAGGGGGGTTGTCGCGCGCGCTGATTCGGGCCGCTGGCCGAGAGGTGCCCGGACAGCCGCACAAAAGGGAGAGCCGAGACTGGCCACTGCGAAGGGGGGATGCGGATAGCCGTGTGTAGCGGCGGCCGAGAGCGCCCGGACAGCCGCACAAAGCGGAGAGCGCGAGGATGTCAAGGTGGGTGAGGGGGGGGTGGTGTGCGGGCGAGGATGTTCGCTGAAGGCCCAAAGGGGAGGGGTGGGGGTGAAAGTGAAAGTTGGCGAGGGTCGGCGCGGGCGTTGACGCGCGCTTCCGGGTGGTCCCTTTGTCGCTGCTCCTCTGTGCGCCAAATTCCACTGCGCGCGTCCAAAATGGCCGTCTTCTGTCCCCTTTGTCTGATTTTCGGCTGTAGTTATGCCCAACGCAAGGGCGCCATTTGCCGTCACCCGACCTATGTGAAAGGCCCGGGGGGTACCTGACGGGCGCTACGGGCGTCGCGGTGCTCTTGTTGTCCGGAGGGGCGCCAGGCTAGCGGACTGCTAGGCCGTTGATGTTGGGTCGTGGGTACTCTGCCCCCGCGTGACCCGCCAGGTACACGGCTTGAATCTACCCTGAATGGTTCTCTCTTGACTGTGAAGGCCGCTCGGCCGTGTGGAGGACGGGAGACTCCGGATAATTAGTATACACGAGTTGGTGAGAATTACCTTTAATCTAGTCCCGCTACAAAACACTCTCACCAACACTTGGCGACGTCTAGCCGTTACACGATTAACACAGAAAAAACAACGCTACTCGACATTAATGGTTACCGCGGCAGTCTCGCGGGACGCGGGTCGATGCTCGCTGGAGACGGCCAGCGCCGAACATTAACGGGTACAGGGGGTGCTCTATGAGCGGGCTCCTAAATTCGGCGAAACACTTACGTGTGTGCAGCCGGCAGGCATATGCACGGCATCCTTAAGTAAAAACACTTTCGCTGGAGTCAGCCAGTACCGTACGTTTTGTGCAACGATACGTATCGCGGTATCACACTTAAGACGGTCGGGATAGGCCCGGCTCCGCAAAATACGCGCCGAGTCGACGTGGGCAGCGGTGAGTTAACAAAAGGTTTTAAATTTAAAGATTTAGTACAGAATAAGAAGTAATAAAATGAAAGAAACTTGGATGCTGCCCACGGACACACGTCTGTTCCCGGCGCGGAGTGGTTCGAGACTGCCGGACATGGCCGCCTCGCAAGGAAGAGAAACTTTCTCTTCTTTGTGAGTCGGCGTCAAAAAACATATATTAATTTAATTTACTATATTACCAGTTAAAACATGTTCCAGGTGCCCAATTAAAATGTAGCACCTGGTAATTGGGTGCTTAAGGCTTAACAATAGTTTTAATGTATTTAATTATTTAAAATGTGACATCAAGTTGGCGACTGTATTTATCAACATATTGTCTCACTGTGAGCTGTAATAGTTGGATTTCTTCTAATCTGACACGATCCTAGTCACGGACATTTTAATTAAGGCCAGTGGCCGCGGTGACTTTTAATAAGGTTTGTTGTCTATTGGGGTCACGCCCGGGACGCTCGCCTGACTCAATCCGGCTGGGCAAGGGGCGCGCTCCGAAAACGTGATATGGTACTGGCGGTGCGGAGCACGGGCTTAAAGGCCATGGTCGGTACGACGTCACCTTGATCAAGTACAGTTGGAGATGGCCGAGGCATTTGTAGTGAAGAAGGTTCGCTTGTTAAAGCGAATTTTCCCCGCGAGCGAGCCGGCGGAGGTGTTGGAATGAGTAGTAGAGTTGATGCACCCGGAGCTTCGCCCCAATTTACACCTGGCAATACACCAGTCAGCCAAAGAATTCATCCAGTAGGCCCGCGCGGTATAACAGGACATCGGATCAATGAAATCGGGGAAAACCAACACCACATCATCTACTCGGTCTGAAACCACGACACTGACGAATGAAAAGGCCATCGTACCATTCGTCGCACCCGGTATAGGCGACAACAGACGCAATGAGGCAGACCAGAGGAACCACTCGCCTCCTGTTTGGCGGAGGTGCGCCATCGGCGAGGGCCCTCAGCCCCAGTGCCACATGTGGCCATCGGGCACGCGGCATTGGCGTCTGGACTGCCTGGTGCAGAACAAGTTCTGGCCAGACTTCGCAGTGAAACAGTGCGCGGGAAACGGGCAGCAGGGGATGGTGAGCCAAGTCAGCCCGCCTCCCCCACAACCCCGCAACACCCGACAGCACGGAAACAATGGGGCCCCTCCTGGGTCACGTGGGCGCGGCAGAAGCCGAGCTACTCAGAATTACATTAGTTGCCAATGGGCGACCTGTCCATGCCCTATACGAGACCGCCGCCAGCTAGAACTGTGTCGCGGCATAGTTTGTCTATCCCGCCCGGGCCAACTCTAGTTGGCCACCGCAGGAGACACCTGCGATACGCAGGGCTTCGCGATGTTGGACATGGACGTGCCGGATCAGTGATCGACTACGATGGCCTTGGTGGTGGACAACCTGCAGGACATCATGCTAGGACTGCCATGGCTCTACGAGTAGGATGCTGCTGTAGAGGTACGGGCCAGATGCGTGCACGTCGGCATCCAGGGCCGCTGAACCAACTATGGGCTAGAACCGCAAACGCCTCCAACTAAAACAAAGATAAGTCTTGACGAGTTCCAAAATGAAGATCCTACCGAATTCCATGCCACCATTCAGCATGTACTAGAGCAACAGTTCGTGTCCACGGACCCATTAAAGAGTACCACCATAGCTGAACATGCCTTCCCGACCCATCCCCACGAACCAAAGTTCATACCACCCGGTAGTTATGGTCATGTAGGCAGAAAGGCCATCCTATACCAGGTGCAGGAAATGTTACTTGATGAGATAGTAGAGCCTAGTGAAAGTCTCAACGATTTCCAGACTGTGCTGGAGGAAAAGGACAGTAAATTATGTTTCTGTGTGAACTTTAAAACCATAAACAAAGTGACAATCAATGCTCCGCTCCCATTGCTGAACATAGCCGACATACTTATGGTATTAGGCAACACTAAAATATTCCATCCCTAGATCTAAATATGGTAATTGGCAAGTACATATAAATCAAACAGACCGTCCAAAGACTGCATTTACGACTCCAGACGGGTGTAGATTTCAATTTTGCGCGATGCCTTTTGGTCTCCAGGATGCCCCTGCGATGTTCCAAATCATGATGACGCGAGTTATAGATTCATACTCAGGCAAAATTGCAGCTGCAAATTTGGATGATTTTGATGACATAATAATATGGTCTCAGATGTGGGAGGAGTACTCACTTCATCTACCCTTAGCCCTGGAACACCTTGCCAGACACGGACTTACCTGCAACTGCGAAAAATGCTATCTGAGAACAACCGGACTTATATTTTCTCGGATTAGTTGTAAGTATAGACGAACAGCACAACCAACAAGAAGCTAGCCGTAATTACCAACAAGGACCCACCGCGTACGAGAAAACAGCTCCAGTGGTTCCTGGGACTAGCCAACTTGCTAAATGCATCTATCCCGTAGTTTTCCAAATTTAGTGGCATCCTTTATAGAAATGTTGTCCATAAAGAGATCCTTTTGGTAGACCGAGGAGATCCAATGCGCATTTGACGAACTGAAGAGCCATTTTCGGCAATTCCACCTGCTCGAATCGACCCCAGTAAGCAGCCGAAAGTCCAAACGGACGTGAGTCAGGAGGGCATTAGCATGATTCTCTCACAGCTTGGCAACAAGAACAAGTCCCAAGTAATCGAGTATGCAAGCACTAAATTTGGCGATGTCGAAAAGCGGTACAGTGTGAACGTGCGTGAGCCCTCAGAAATAACTAGCCACACTTATAAGATCAACAGTGTGCTTAGAACAGATGGTCAATGTTTAAAATGGTTAGCGACCATGCATGGGTGGCGGTCTAAGTTGTCATGGTTGGCCATGTTGCTGCAAACCCTGGACTTTGTGGTGGAAAATGTCCCCGGAAAACACAACTAGTTAGCAGAACCCCGACGACATGGTAACAGCGCATGACGATGCCGAATGGGAAGCACTATTACCCCCAACCAGTAGACATATGCCCCCTCAGTTCACCGATTACTATACTGGATGCAACTGTGAGCGATCATACCGGATGCCATGCACACTCTCCCACCAGGTGCGAAGCTAGACGACTTAGATGCATGCATGTGGGCAGTACATCTGACAGATGCACACATGCAGGAGTTGGCAAACCACTTTGGCGAGGGGGATTGCGAGGGATATCGAATCGGACAATAGACAACAACCGGCAAAGGCGACCTAGAGGAATTGACGGACCATGATGGATATTTGGGCCAACCGCCACATGGCGCAAAGTGTTCAACATGCTGCATGTCAATAAGCTTGCCGAACACACAGGGGCGGACCAGACGCTGCACGACATCCGCGACCTGATCTATTGGCCTGGGGTTCAGAAGTATGTGCGGGATAATGTATGCAGCCGTAGGCATTACCAGGAGGCGGCAGATACGCCAGTCCGAAGGGAACGCACAACAACTACCGAGACAGCCGACAAAGCCATTCCATACGGTCACTCCGGACTTGATGGGTCAGTATCCTCGATCCAGCAGGGAAAGAGGTTCCTATTGGTAGTAACGGACTACTACACACACTGGATGGAAGTATTTCTCCTAACAAACGTCCGTGCCACTACTATCGCATGCATGTTAGAAGCTGAATTTTTCACGAGATGGGGCTACCCGCGGGTCATTTTTTATGGATAACACCAGCCAGTTCTCTATGTGTAGATGGACTTGATGGGCACAAAATGATAGGTTCTGCTACACACCACACCTGTGTACCATGCACACGCAAACACAACGTAAAGACGAAATCAGGAGATAAAAGTCCAGTAATGGTTGCGCCTCACGGATGGACGACATACTATACTTCATTCGGCGGAGGGTGAACGCCGCGACAGGGGAGACACCAGCAACCATGGTGCAGGGCTGGAATCTCACTCTACCAGGGCAGTACCGTGTACAGCAACAGCGGACAGAGGCAGGGCCGAAAGAGGCTGGTGACCGACTGCGACGACTAGCCGAGGTGCATGATGCGGCGCGACATAGGCGGGAGACATACCAGATACAACACATGCCCGAGACGACGCAACCGCCGATGCTGACAGCTAGTCTATGCACGACTCCACCCTCTATCTGCCAGTAATAGCAAATTTGGCGTAGGACTGGCGTCAAAGTTGATAGGGCCCGTGTCCGTGATCAGTGCTGGGACCACTGAGGTCGTTATATGACTGCCCTCTGGCCGCGTGGCAAAGTATCATAGGGACGATGTGCGCATCGCGCATGAGCCGAAATAGGAGTGGTCGGAACAAATAGACGATGGACAGGCAACACAAGCACACCCAACACAAACAGCGGTGGTCGGGCTGGCCAAGTCGACTCCGGACACCACCGATGAGACAGGATTTGTATGATTCCGGGAGATGGAAGCAAAGCACTAAGCACACGTGACCATTACGGAGCTGTAACCGATGCGGCTATTCCAAAACTCATCAGAAGAGAGATTTTCTTTCCATGGGTTCGACGAGCCCCCTCGCTTTTAGTATGGCAGCCCGACGACGAGGAAGAGAGGCCAGGCTCACCAGAAAAACCACTTTGGCCCCTGCAATTCTCCCTGGAGAACTCAATTTTTCACATGAGCGTGGAGGAACCGGCAGAGATCGAGATGGGACAGGAGGAACTGGTACTCAAGAGTTTCAGAGGTGCCAAGACCCGCACCGCGTTCCATGTCAGATCCTGCAAGGAAGTCGGGCTGCCCAGATGCTGCACAATAGGTATCCCAAACCCAGGGCCCGTGGTGGGGAAGGACACGCCCACTTCACCACATGCGGTAGCATCGCCGTTTCATGGTATTTCGAGAAGGGGGTGGTGGAATTGCAGTCGACTGGGGCTTTGCCCCTTTAAGCCTCATCAGACTCCGCTACCTTTGCGGTCCCATGGCATTGCTAAACACTCTTTCCTACATTTGCACCGCCGACACGTACGCGTGCGCGTGCTACATGACGTGTGTTTGAATGGCACGCCACAGACTCCCACGCGAGGGCGCCGTAGGTTCAGTGCTCTGTCCCCTTACATAATTATAAATTAAATTGAAACTTTTCTTTTATCCTAAGTCTTTTGTGGCACGACCGATCGGCAGGGAGGTTTTTTTTTTTTTAAATAAATCTTATATTTAATTTTGTATAAAATAAAGATGGCACCGGACATTCCCGAGGCGGACCCGAGTCCGGCCGAAGCTAGACTGACTTTGAATATTTATTTCTTAATTAATATATATTTTAATCATTCTAGCCGTGAGAAAGCTCGCAATAATTGTACTAGTGTTTTGTGTCTAGTTTTTTAACACTTGGCACGCAATCATACAAACGTAACGTGTATAACATCTACTGCATGGCAGTGTGTGGGATGCCCTGAAAACCCTAATGCGTAAATTCTTGAAGCATGCCCGACGCTGTGAGCGGGCCAGGTCTTGGCCATTGGTGTGCAGCATTTAGAGGGTCCGAATCTCGCTCCCACTTGGATGACGTCCCGCCTCGAGAAGTGTCTCCGGGTCCGTGTGCCCTTTCATAAGGGGGCTCCCATACAGTAGTTCTCGTATCAAAGTATCTCAAGCTCTCTAGCATAGACCTCAAAGTTATTACAATTATCTGTGACATACGTGTTTTAGCACAGCAATCATCATCCAAACACAATTTTTCTGGCAAATAATTTATTCGTATTTTAAAATAAATTTTCTTCTATTGAAGTTTACAAGATGTATTCCAGAATAGTTTCACTACCATAATGTGGGTCCGCCATTCTTGACTACTTTGGCTCGTGACTATAGCAGTTTCTACATGCATGCGCATTGGACTCAACCTGTCAAATTTCTGTTGTGTAATGCGTACTTATTTCATTGCATATTTGATGCATACTAAAATTTCACCCTCAACACACCTAAGTTGTATAAACTTAAAAATGCAAGCAATTATAATTACAGTCTAGGTGGAAATGTCACATGTTCAACGTTGAAACATTCACATGCGACACATACGGCTAGCCCTGAGAAATCATTAGTACCTCTTGTTAAACACAACTATAGATAGGTTTTAAAAAGGGAAAAAATTTAAATTTTGCACCGAAAATGAATACTTTTGGTACATTTATTAAGTTCGGCGTTATTTTAAAGAATTGTACGTTGAATTGGGTAGAGCTTCATATTATACGTTTATTTGCAACATGAGAACACATGAATTTGCTCATTACAGATGTAAGGTGTTTATACATCACTGGCGAGTACTGAAAGATTCTGTCTTTTGTTTTTTTTCAAAGGTTGTTTTAAAAAATGATTTGATCTAGATTATATCAAGGTTCAGGGAAAATTACAACATAATATTTATCTGCACAATTTATTTAGGCATTATATTTCCAAATTATGGACAGTAAATGCTATTTAACATATGTATACAAGCACATACACATTTTCTTGAAATAAAATCTTTAACACGTAAACATAATTAAAAACTTCTTAACAAAACTTCAAAAAATTTTCTACAAAGTAAATACATAGTACAAAATTAAGTATACTACAAAAAAAAAATAGAAGCATCAACAACAATTTGTATTTCATAATTCATTTAAATAATGTAGTTAAGAATTCAAACAGAAAACTGGATATCATACTGCTGATGTGAAATAGAATTCCCTGATAATATAGCAAATGCCAAACAAAGTGTTTACAGATCTGTCTATATTGTCATCAACGGGTCTTGTGGACCCAGCCTTTATCCCTGGCTGTAGTTATGAACTTACTTGACTAGTGGTAGGGTGTCGGAGGAGGGAGTACATAATGCCTGGTGTCTTTACTGGTAAACAAGCAAAACCATTTTCCAGGTCAAACTGTTTCAACAGCAACTTCGTCTCTCATGTAGAAAACAATGTAATGCAAACTCTGATATGGCACTTATTTTAAATAGCAGCTTGTACCCCCTTCCCCAAAAGGAATCTAGTTAAGCCTACGTGTAAATACAGTAAACAAATACACTTTATTTCTAGTGTTAGTTTGTGCTGACAGAAAATAACAGCCAAAGCAACAAAACACAAACCTCCTTCTAAAACGCGGAGGAACCCCGATGAGGCGATGACATATCGGATATCACCAACATAAATATTTCACTAGCTACATAAATAATACTTTCAATTAGTGCACACATAATGGCATTGGAAAATAACTTCCAAGAAGTCTAGAGCTGGACTGATTACCTACTACACTACACATGCAGGAGCCAATCTTTCATTAGTAATGCTTTAGTTACTGATATTGCTGAGTGTTCTCACCCAGTACAAAATCCATGGCATTCTTTGGTCTTCATAAACACAAATCCTATTAAAATCACAATAAAAAAAAACGGAAGAATATTTCAGTAAAAACTCAATCACAACCAAAAAATAAATATACATTTTACATAATGAAAACCAATCTGTGGAACTTACGATTAATTGCACAATCGTTGATCTCTCCATAAAGCTTTCTCATTCGACTCAGTTTTTTCATTAGCTAATGAGAGAAGATGAATGTGTAAGCCTTTAAGCCTTCCAGTAAGGAGAAGCGGAATGGCGGGAGTATCAATACGGCTGCAGTGAAACACATGGTGTAGCACGTTACAGCTAATACGAGCAATAAACTTGGAATAAAATTCTGCCAAACATCTCTGCCAACACAAATGAACAGCCTGGCTTACAGTCATTTTGTCCTGAAAGAAATTGTTTGTAAGTCTCGATTAAATTGAACAATTTTACCACCTAATGTCCTACATCAAAAAATACACCATTGTCCATGAGAGAGTTCAGAGTGTTGGTCACAAAAGGTGAGTGATACTTGCTTACCCACTCACAAGAGGTTTTATATGAAGTTATATTTTAGTCCTGGAGTCATTCATGCTGTTAGCTAGTAATTAGTTTGAACCATTATACTTAAAGACAAATGGCAGTATAATTTATTTTTAACAACATATTCAGACTTCACTTCACTCATGAAACAGTAAAGGCCACTGAGCAGCAAAAAAATGAGATCTATCTTCAACTCAACATGCTGTAATACAGAATGTGGTGCATTAACTAAACACAGTGATTTAACAGAGCAAGTTTGCTTGTTATAAGTGATTTCATAGCTGAGTATACCAATGTAATTTAGGCTTTAGCAACTACTTTTAATTCTTTGAATTGACACACTATAGTCTCTCACTTGTGCTAAATGTTTTCTGCCCAGGTTATTTTATACTGCTCAATAGATCTCCGCAAATTTCTTTCACTTCATATCCTGTGATTAAGTTTTTAAAAAAAACTGGCCACCATCAGCTTACAGTCACATGACTGCAGTGATCCTACTCCTTCAAATGTCAAACTCGACAACATAAACTAAAGCATACAGCAGCTAAAGATGCACCAAAACAAATTGTGATTCAAACATTTAACTCTTAAGTCTTGATTGAGGAAGCCTGAAAACTTAACTTACACACGTGCGATGTATGCTGTTTTACAGACACGCAATGAGCCGCATCAATGACAAAAGTGTCAGTTATGTCTCCAAACAAGCATTAATTTGGGCTCATGCTGTATTACAGCAGACTCCCTCTTAACCAGTCAACACCACAGTACATTCAGCATCTCAACTGAGTAAGCTAGCGTCTAGAGATACGTCCGTGAGTCATCGTCTCAAACTCTTGGTGGCCCGTTAATACTGCAATACTAATTTAACACAGCAAAGATTATGTCCTCTGTGGTGACTTCTTGAACCAGTATTATCAGTCACAATATGATGTCTTCAAAATGGTACAAACCTACACCTCAGAAGAAAGGAGGGAAGAGGCGAAGGAAGTCTGATGCTGCAATTCATTAAAACAGGACATTTAATGGGACAAAGACTACGGCACATGAATAGTCATAGGGTAGGGCAAGGCATATTCTTACTTTTCTTACTCCTCCTTCATTGAACAAGAGTGTAAGCACTAAATAAACACAAAAAATATTCAATGGAATAGGTAAACTTACAAATTGATTTTAAAACAAATTAATTTGTTTATTAATGTCTACATATGAGAGCAACGTAAATAACTCCTGGTAGCATACCACTGTGGTAAAATTTGATACTAAAAGAGTAGTTGTCTTGGTTACTGAAAGAGTGCATAAATTTATGTTCAGTTGCAAGCTAGCATGTGGTCAATATGAATATTTTTCTACATGTGAACTCTCTTAAGTAAATGAACTAAACAACAGCTAACTGCCATTCCACACCTCACCACCAGCCATGATACATTTTATTATAGTACCTATCTACTATCTAGTAAGAATGACAGAGAATGACTCTATAATATTGCAATAACACATTGAATTATTGAAAATCTTTTTTATTTTTATGGTGAGTTATATTTTTCTGACAGAAAAGCATTCCAATGGACAAATTGCACATTTTTTATACACAATGAAATCCCTCAAACTAAAAAATTAAATTTTTTAAGGCAAAAGTTATGAAAATCATTGGGACTCTAGGAGAGAAGATGGGGGACAATAATTTCCAAGAAAGTAAGTATATTATGCATAATGCATTGTTTAGACATAATACAGTATGCACTGAAAATCCACTCAGGTTGCATGTGTATCATAAAAAAATATGATTTTCTAGCCCCAACAAATCATTTTATTTGTCTTGTTCCAACTCACTACATTATTGCTACAAATCACAGACATCATTTCAGTTTGAAGTTATGTACTGAATTCTGTTGGATGCAGCAAGATCTTTACAGCAACATAATAATGGATTATATTTTTGCCTTAATGGTGAAGAAGTTTAAGTTTGTAAAACATTATTTTTTTAAAAAAATACCTATGATATTAATGATTTGCCAATCTGAAAAGTTCAGTAGAAAAACAACAAACTCGCGGATACTCTACTTGAGCCAAATCAAAGAGGAAAACACGGCAAACAGAAAAAAACTGGATCCATGTATATGTGCAGGTATTCTGCAGCATACTGACGCCGTACCTACTTAAAAAACTGAAAGTTGTTACACCAGGACTAATACTTCAAAACAGTTTATAAATGGAAGCAAGTCACTTGCTGCCATTCATCAGGACTATAGTGCCACCTGCGAAGAATAAAAGGAACCACACGGAAGCTATGCCGGTGCAGTGTTCCATCGCGTGTTCACACAAAAGTACAATTTATCTTTCTGTGTGCCTAAGAAAGATTTTTGTGCAACATGCATTGCCTAAAAAAATGTTGATTATCAAGAAAAGGAACACCTGAAAGCATAATACGATGAACATTTGGTTGATGACATTTTGTCCAAGGCAGAAAAAAAGCATGATAAAGATAACTCCAATGGTATAGTGGCAGAATATGAATAGTTGCCAAACTGTGATACTTCCAAATTTTATTATAAATCAAAACTTAATTCTTAAAATTTACTATTTATGACCTCAATGCATGTGGTTGCTATGTGTGGGATGAGTCAAATGGTCATCGGGGAGTGAATGAATTAGGCTCATGTGTGTTAATGTACTTAGAGCAAAAAGCTAACACTACCAATGATGAAGTCATCGTACTCCTACTTCGATAACTGTGCTGGCCAACAACAGCTTTTTATGCTGTAAGTTCTCTTGGAATAAAATCCATAACCCATAAATATTTGATCAAAGTCTTTCCCGGACTGAAAGGCAGGTGAAATGCCAACTGAGAGGTGGACCTATCCATACCACTGAAGGACTTACAGTTGCTGTTCAAGCTGCACAGAAACAAGGTGAGCCTTTTCATGTGCACAAATTATGCCATGAAGATTCTTATGATGAGAAACAAATTGCTACTGTGGTTGGTCCTGTAAACCTGATAGCAGTGAAACTGATGGATGTGAAAGTCATCAAAGTTAAGAGTGATTCTCCATATTCTATATTTTACAAGGATTTTCAATAAGTGATTGTAACTAAGAAAAGGAAGCTAATTGAAAACCTAACTCTAAAGCCAGAATTTCTTCCCCAACCCAGCCTAGCTCCTAAGAAGATTGAAAGAAGACCTTCTCAAGATTTACTGGCAAAGAATGCAATCCCAAAGGCTTACACACACTTCTGTGTGCCTGTAATCTCATTTATATGTAAAAAAGCATGGTAATCATCTTCAGTTTAGTTATGATGATCCACAGGGTGACACCTACATTATGGTGTACTACATGATACTATTACAGTTAGACTATTACAGGAGAGATGGATTTTGGTGACATAACTATCACCAAAATGATTATAATTTCTGTCAAGAATGTCACATTTTGATGTGTGTCATACTTTAAGCATTTTTTTTTGTAACAATGACTTAAGTGTGCATGAAGGTTACTTTGAGGCTCATTATGTATTTTTGGTAATAGCTAAAATAACTTTGATACACTCATGATTACTACAATGGTTTATTTTGTTAAGTATTAAAATGTAGTGTTTGAAAATATTTCTGATTTGAAGTGACAGCCCTTTAAGCTTTCAAATGCTTCTCCTGAAAAATTGCAGTTTTTGAGTTATGACGTATTTATTGAATGATATGTCAAAAATATGTCATTCATTATAGTCATTTTAGCAGTGCTGTAGTGAAAAGCAAGAAATTTCTTTTTACTAAGAATTTTCATTGTTTGTTGTTTGGAAACATGAACCTGTATAACCTGGTTCAGAAAATTGCTGACAAATAGTAGGGCCAAGCAATTTCATAACGCCTTGCCAATTTCGGAAATCTGCATAAACGTAAGTAATGGTAAAATCAACATGACTGGTGAAGTCGTCAGTCCAGCTCTTAAGATAACATTTACTCAGTTGATAGAAATATTTGAAGTGGCAAAAGTCAATCAATTACACTTCAAAGAGGTACATAGTTTTTACATACAATGGCATCTAATTTACAACTAATGTGCTCTTGCTCACGCATCACAATTTTGGAAAACACACACTGATTCCTAACAAAATATACAAGAAATTAAAACATTTCTATTTATGTACTTACATTTTGAATAAATATTTCTTGGTTCACATTAAGAAATTGCACGTGTGGGCTTTCTCTTCATATATCATAACTACGTCATAAATAGTACCGGTACATTTTAAACTTTAAGCTAAATGCTACATCTATGATAAGATCACAGGAAATTTTTCTTGCCAACAAAAAATTCTGAGAAATATATATAAAAAAAATTACTCTCTCACACAAACAAAATTGAACATTCCTTATTACATCTTGAAAATAATATACCCTATACAACTAACCACATTAACATAAACAAGGAGGAACAGTTTGAGAAGTTGATGCTCTCCACTAATACTGGCCAGTCTGCATGTAGACGCTGCGAGGGTCTAGGGCAGGCGAGAGCCTTGGTGTCCGCGCACGGACACCAGACATGCCAGCGCTTGACTTCTGAAATATAACTATAAAAAACATGCTTTTTGCCAAAATAAATGTAATGAGATGGCAAACTGCATGAGGGGGAACTTTAGTGAAGTGAGTTACAGCCAAGTGCATGAGAAAGCTCTTCCCATTACCTATATTTTTTATGAAATACACTATGTACCGCAGTGTTAACTCTCTGAAGTTGGCACACAGATACTGCAAGCGCACCTGCATCCCGGGACTGAAGGTTAACACAAACAGCATCAGTGTGCATCCATTCACAGGCTTCTTCCTGCAAGATTGCATCTTGGTCACCCGCCAAGTGAAATGAGAATGTATCCTGCCATGCAACAACCATAGTGCAGAATAAGCAAACACACAAGTGTATGTATTACAAGACAGCCGTTTCGCACTCAGAATTACTCATTACAATGCCAGATATGTCACCTGTTTAAAAAAAAACTTGCCTGGCCATTTTTTGGAGAGACAACGTAATGCACAAGTGAGTTGTTAAAGTTCACTGCGAGTCATGACATGTCACTATTTTCGGCAACTGAAACTCATCAGTTCTGCCAACTGTCTGTCACCTTACACAATGCATCAACTAGGTATGTAAATGCATCCACAGAGATCGGCTACAGGGCGATACATGGCTACGGCGGGAGGTCGTCAGCGTCCGACAGAGGACTACTACGCTGCGCTGCTGTCGCTGTGCTGTGCACGCAGAGAGTTGTGGCACCTCTGGCACACTCGCACCGGCTTCAGGATGCGCAGGCGGGATATCTCCGACTCAAAGCGACTGCACCTGCACGCAACAAACTGGCATCAGTGATGTTGCAAAGTGCTCAACCCCTCAGTCAGTAGCAACCACACATTCCTGTTGACTGCAACTGAAATACAGTAAGGAACAGATATCATTTTTGTTAACAGCAAAACTTTCTCTCCAGAATTTACTGTAAAATAAACTCTTAAAACTTAAAAGTAAAAGTTACAAACTGAACTGGAAAAAAAAAAAATTTCAACCAGACCTTTAACGAGAAAGTTTTTCATATGAATACAAATAAAAACTCTATTTACTATGAAATAAATATTTGTCTGAGAAAAATGATCAAAGCATATGCTATGTTTCAAATCTATGACATACAGCAGGCCATACCAAATTGGTGTCTTTTCCAGTGTATTAAATGTAAATAGTAGTGGGAGAAAGTTGTATTTTTTCAGGTGGTGTGATTATGAAAAATTAATTGTATTTAAGGAAACTGCACAAATGTAAATATGAGATTACATTGTGAAGTGTCTGCGAAATAAGGGTCCGTGATTTTATGTTCAATGTATTGTGTTACAAATAATTATCATTGAGTCTTGTCTAGTCGAGTAAAATGGACTTGACTTTCTAGTCAAGCTTTAGTTACTCGCTTGTCTCAGCTGGAATTCCCAGGCTCAGCACATCTGTAATTATGAACTTACTAAATTCAGCATTACAAGACTGTTAGGAAGGTTTTTTAAAATTATTAACTGTTATTTCAAGGTTTAAGGAAATATTATACTTTTTTCGGGTCACATTTCATTGTTAAGTTAAAACTGGTTTTCCACAAGAATTGTCATAATGGAGGACTATAAGCAGCCAGCTGATGCCTAAAGTAACATTACGTGATTATTTAGGATAAGTGTTTGCAGAAGGTGGACTTTCATCAGTTTTATGACCTTTAACTTCATACTTCATTTCATTTTAACTTCAATGTAAATAATCCCATACATAATACATCATAGTCACATTAGTCTAAGGGCAAGATTATTCATTGAATAGCGATAAAACTGAAACAACAGCAAAATTGTAGTCAATATAGTCAATACACTGCCAAACACCGCAGTGGTAGTCAATATACAGCATAGCACTGAAATGCAAGACAAAAATACAAAATGCAGCAAAAATTACATAATTGATATGATTTTGTGCGTTAAAATATAGAATTTATCTCACAACTTTAGTTTTTTCCAAAATAAAGTAAATAAATTTACTGAAAGAATCTTTCAGTAACAAAAAGTAAAATTATAATTTAAAAATACAGTACACTCCCTATTTAACGCGGTTGTCGGGGGACATAACTTTTACCCGCGTTGTCGCATAACCGCGATGTTTCGATGTGACCAAGGTCAAAAGGCATAAAACACCGCCTGTGTTCTAATAGGTCGGCAAGCACGCACAGTATAGACGGCCCGCCGTTGTACGGACTTTGCATCCGCAGTTTTCACTAAACGCGGGTGAAAAAATAAAAATAATAAATTTTAAATATAAATATTAAATGTTGAATTGTTTTTATTTTTCCGTGTGCCGCGCACAGTTTGTCGCACGGCCTACGAGCGCGCCAAACGCCGCCAAACACACGTGCGGCACACAAGCTGCTGCCAGTCTCGTGGTGTCAGCCACAGTATCTGCTTCGTCAGTGTCCGTAACAAGTAAGTGCAGTGTGTGCGGTTACACACGATTCTGTGGTCGAAGTATTCTAAAAAGAAAGGCCGTAGTGATACTTCAAACCGAATATGAATCCCAAAGTACCGAGTTTGATTGACAAAATAAAAATTCTATATTTACTTACAGATAGCTTGTCTTTTGCAGAAGTAGGCCGCAGATACAGGAAAAAACGATTCTAGCATTCGTACAATAAAAAATAAAGAATCGTCTATCGTGTCAAGTGGTTAAACTTTATTATCCATGCTTACAGTAAATTATAAATGGTCACGTGTGGGAAACAAAAATTGTGCCAATTTAATTTTAGCGCAATCAGTGACGCCGTATTAAAAACTGTGTTAAACTATGTCTTTACTTATTTCACCAAACGCTGTGTCGAGTTGCTGAGTGTGTGTGGCTCGGATCGGCAAGTGTTATATTCCCCAGCCTCTGGTTAAAGGTCGGGAGACCGTTACACATAAACATTTCCGAGACTTGTTTACTACCTCACGGCAAAAGTGGTACAGTATGGTTCACGTAAGTATTGGACCACTGGGAATTCCTGGGCAAAGATTAAAAATACGCTAGCTGATTTACTTTACTATTTAATGTTAAAACATTATACCAAAGTAAAAAGATGAACGTGTATAATACAATGAATTACCCAATAATATTACGTCTGTAGGTTTAAGTTGTAACAAAACATTTATATACAGATGTCCAGTAAAGTACCAATTAAGATTCTGTAGTGGAATTTTAAACACCGGACTACCTGATTTTGCCTTGTACGCAGGAACGCTGCTCAGTCAAGTGACTCATGCTCTGCCTGTGTGCTGCGTGAACACATTCCCTCCCCCACTCCCCCTGGTGTTTCTGCCCGCTCTAATCTCTACCTCTCTCCATATTCTCGGCTCGTCTCTCCCTACCCAGCGCTTGCCGACAACCAAGCCTATCCAACATCAATCCCCAGCCGAGTCACGCTGGATAATGTCGCTGGACGGTGGGCTTTATCAGGTCCCCGTTCCGATGCTTCATTTGTGAGATAAAGCGACGTTAAGAACTAGTGTTTCAGAAAATATCACTGGGCTGGATTGGACCATAATTTGAAAACCCTACAAGATAGAGGAATAATGTACGGAGATATCTTGTTTAGAATTTCACTGCGGACATTTTCTACGCCTAGGCTTTTTTCTGCCCGATGCTTAGTTTGTTAGTTACAACGCAAAATTATCCTAATCTGCTGTCAACCATTTATTCCATTATTATTCATTTCTGACTGGGGGACATGGTTTGACCCGCGATATACCCGATTCCGCGATCAATCGAGGCGCGATATACCGGGAGTATACTGTATGTTGACATAGAAATAAACATAAACCACACAGTCAATCAAATATTTTTCTCTCTGCTTATAAAATTATGTAGGATTAGTAGTTCCAGTAGTTCCAAAAACACAATTTCTTATTTTGATTTATAAGTAATATTATATATTAATGCTCAATACTTTAAAAAATAGAAATTATAACAAAATTTAACAAAATATAAAACCATAAAAATATATCGCTCTAGACATTGCATTTAAAAAATATGTTCAGGTATACTTTTGATATTCACATAGAAGACACAAGTTTAAGTGGTGAAGGAATTGGACACAGGCATTTCCAAACTAAACGTCATCTCACGAATTGTTGAGACAATTTTACAGAAATGCGGCAGCATGTCTTTAAATCCAAAATAAAAATATAACCTGGAAGCACAACAAGTTTAAAGAAATTTTTTTTAGCTTGGTTAAGCAAATTCAAGCATAAAGTCTACTCATCAGTGGTTTTAACATTATATTTTTTACATAGCTTGATTAGTCCATTGGTACAAAGTTCAAACACTGAAAAGTACTACATTGATACTTCCGGCTCATAAAAACTTCTTATAATTATTTTTTTAAAACTTTTTGCCCCCTAGAAAAATGTTAAAACAGGGTTTTACTGTAGTTGAAGTTTTTTTGTTTAACTTACTTTCAATAATATATGTAGCATTGCTTTATGTAAACATTTTAAGTGTCTTACCAAGAATTGTTTAAGCGGTTGATGAATGTAATTGTTTTTAATATGTACTTATTATTATAGGTATGTGTTTTGATTTGTAACGATGATAAAAGACAAAATGCACTATTTCTAACGACGCGACAAAGCCTGGGCTCCAGACACAGCACCTGGAGCAGAA
The DNA here is from genome assembly GCF_032445375.1 of Bacillus rossius redtenbacheri. Lineage (NCBI taxonomy): Eukaryota > Metazoa > Arthropoda > Insecta > Phasmatodea > Bacillidae > Bacillus > Bacillus rossius. The sequence continues at coordinate 64,037,246 of NC_086334.1, forward strand.
CACCTGGCCGCAGTTGCGGCAGTGGTGGCGGCGCTCGTACAGGCTGAAGCGCACGCCGCACGCCACGCAGCAGTCCGCGCCCTCGTCCTTGAGCCAGTGGTCGGCGACGCCGCGGCCCGGCTGGTCCGACACGCTCCACGAGAACACCCTGCCGCGCGCGTCTCCCACGTACACCGTGCGGTGGTCCCTGCCGACACATCAGCTAGCACTGATCATTCCTGCACTCGTTTCTACTGCCACCTCACAACCAGTGAGAGCTTCCGTACCAGAATACACAATAAGTTAATATATTACAACTAGAGCTGCTAGCAAGGGAGAAAATCTTTAAGATTACCGAGGCGGGTGGGGAAGAGTTTAACATTTCACAGTTACAATTTTGCAAGTGCAAGCGACCTCACTCAGAGAGAATCATTATGATCCCCCCCCCCGGGGATCTATGCCCATGGCTGCTAGTATTATGTTACGCAGTTAAATCTCCTTCCGAAATCTGTGTACACGTGTATTGCTCGCACGTCTTCATCTACTGCCTGTCTATCAGTTATTCGGCCCTGTCCTGAATGCCATGGTTGCCATGCATGTGCCTGAGTTAAACAACTCTGTTTATGGGTAAGCTGTTTCTCGCTTAAATATACCTCTGAAGCATAAAAGCTACAGCTCACTTAAAAACATGGCTTCTTTCTCTCTTGCCACAGATCACATAACTGCTTTCCGAAAATGATTTAAGAGCTTATTAGTTATTAGTGGTCTTTATTATACTCCCAGGCTGAAATGTTGGTACTAAAAAAAAGTATATTTAACTTAAAAAAAAAAAAAAAAAAAAAAAAAAAATTATAATCATTAGTAATTATTGAAATAAATTTTAAAATTTATTTTGAACATTTCTGAAGATGATATATTTTTAAATTTTAACTTAAACTTAATTAAACTATATAATTATTAATCAGTTAAATCAATGAAGAGCACTCTTAACCAGCTTTACACAGGCAGATAAAGTAATATGTACAGTAGGGTACTTTTGATCTATTATAAAAACAATTTTAATTAAGGAATAGACATTGCATTCCACTTATAAAGGAAACGGTTGGTGAAACGGGCCAAAATAGAGATACGAATAAGGTTTAGCATACAGTGGAACCCCTGAATTACACTTTTCAAAGGGAAAACTGAAAATGGTGTTATTCGGGGGAAAGTGTAATTGAGGGGAAAGTGTAATTGAGGGGAAAGTAAAATTTTACTAAAAACTTCATGAAGATATGTATAATTCTTCAAGTCAATGCTTGCTGTAAAAAAGTCTTACAACAATAACTATAGGTATTATTTTTGTTTGTAATTAACTTGAGTAGTTAATGTCAATCTCAAAACTTAAGAGGCTACTCCAGTGTTTCAGGGGCACTACGCAATCCGCGTTAACCTCATAACATTCAATACTATTTTAATTTTGCTTATAACTAATTAACTAATATAGATTTCGAAATGATGCTTGCGTTATATGTAAGACAACGATGCTCTTATCAAAGCCCCTTTCTTCAAAATCGTGCATAAATTATGGTTTTATACTAATCTTTACTAATATGCATAAGTGTATTGTCTAGGTTTGAACCATAATTTATGCACGTTTATGAAGAAAGGGGCTTTGTTAAGAGCATCGTTGTCTTACATATCAAGCAAGCATCATTTCGAAATCTATATTAGTTAATTTGTTATAAGCAAAATGAAAATAGCATTGAATCTTATGATGTTAACGCGGGTTGCGTAGTGCCCCTGAATCACTGGAGTGGCCTCTTAAGTAAAGATATGTTATAGCGTTATAGGCCTAACATTTAACAACTTGACCGGTCTCATCGGCATTAAATATGTCCTTAGGGTGATAACCCTTCAACACATCTGGCAAAGTGTTTTTCCAGTGTTCAACTGTTTCCAGATCAACACTTTTACTTTCACCGCAAACAGTATGGTACACAACATTATATCTCTTTTTGAACCGATCAATCCAACCATTTGAGGAGGTAAACTCAATGCCTAAGCAATCCGCAATCTGCATTGCTTTCTCGCGAATCACCCTGCCGTCCACTGGAATGTTTGCTGCCCGTGTAGCATTAAACCACTCCTTAACTAAGCCGTCCAGTTCTTGGTATTTGGACACCTTCACAGTTTTGATTTTTTTTGCCATTGGTCCACTTTGTTCTGCGGCATTTTCGATGGATGTTCGATTACGAACAATTGTGTTGAATGTAGACACGGGAATATCCAATGCCTTGGCTAAGGCCACACGCGATCCAACGTAGTTGTCAAACTGCCTCAAAATATTACATTTTTGCTCAACTGTTAAAGCGTTTCTTTCACGACCACTCGCCATTGCACGAATATTGCGAAAATTTAATCACAAACGTGAATAAATTATCTGTAGAACATGTCAATAAAGCGCGAAAATTTACGTCAAGGTAAACAAAAATAAAGCCCAGAATCACTGGTACCAAACCAACACACGAACACAGCGGTTTGCAGTAGTGTTGCCAACATTTGCCAAGGAGCGAGAAACTGTACATGTATGTGCTACGCGGACGTGTTCCTTTCAATACATGGAACAATCTGAAGAACGAAAAATTTTTTGTAACAATAAAAGCACCCAAATTTCCATTTGCAACGTAGTGCACAACATGCATGTACGTAACGGAACGATACTCTGTTCGAGGAATCAATAGAATTGAAATGGAATATGTATTCTTACTACATTTGCGGTTGGCAACACGTAACAAGCGTTTTATTCGACGACAACAACAGTGTACATCACGGGAAGGCACTTGATTTTACAGTGTGATTAGCGGGAATGTAATGTATTGTAAACATAGGACAAATGGCGGGTCCAGCAAAAAATTGTTTAATTGACTGGAAAATGCTATTTGCGGGAACGTAATTGCCGGGTTCCACTATCAATGTTTAAAGTTTCAATAAACATTTTTTTTTGCATTATTGTATAGTTTAAATTTAAAACATGTTATACCTCCAATGTTTTACTCGGATTACATTTGTAAAAAGCAGTTAATGACAGTTTTTCTATTGTTTTAATTACAAATATTGGTCTCTCTTATGAAACATTTTTTTATATAAATAATATGAAAAATGCAGCATCATAACAGTGAAAACATTTTTGAAACAGGTCCAGCAGGATTCGAGTTTACTTATTACAAACTTACACTCTGTCTTGATAAAATAAGTAAAGATATACTACATATCTCCAATGATGCAATGCTTGTCTAACTAATGACTACTGAAAGCACTTGAGATCTCATATATCTCTCAAATACAGCATAAGCTCAGATAATCACAAATGTGAACTGTTTGATTTGTGGCAGTTCCTAAATAATCTATTGTCTCAGCTAGTGGCTTTAAATTAACCACAAAAGTGTTCCAATCACAAAAATACAGTAAATAAATCCCTGTTAAGAAATTCTCAGGCAATTAGAAATACAGTAGAACCCTGTTATAATGAATCTGAAGGGAGTAGTTTATATGTTCACTATAGAGGGGAAACTTTATATCTGGGAAAACTTTGATATTGGCAATACCTACTCAAAAGCAAAATCTTAACTACACATAGGACTAAGCCAAGAAAAGAACGAATGAAAATACTCAAAGCAACAGTTTTATGAGCAAATGCAGATAATATTTTTAATGCACTACACATGTACAAACTTTCTATTAATGGTTTTTCGACATCGGCGTATTTTCCTTTTTTCAGGTGTTTAATACTTTGTAACATATTCGCAGCTTGAGAAAGAAGATTGTTCAGCTTGTTTAATATTGTACTTAATTTGGATGTTGCAATTCCCAGTTCCTTTGGTATTAACACGTGCGGGACAGTGGGGTTGGAGTCTACCTTTTCAATAATGTCCAGTTTATCTCGCACAGATAATGCCTTACGTTTTTTACCACATTTTTCACCCTTATTTATGTACGTATTTCTTATTGAGGCACATTTGTAGCTTAATAACACAAAATTCTTTTTACCGTCAAAAGTAAATAAACGACAAATAACGACAAAGATCACTACATATCATTTAGTATCGCAGTTGCTTAAGCTGGAACGAAATTATCTTACTTTCTATGGAACAATTTAGTCCACAGAGTTCTATCTAGTGGTAGTCTTACGAACCTTACTCCCGAAACGTGAACGATAAAAATGAGACGTAAAAATATTGAATTTGCTGCTATAATGTACATACGTATTTGTGTGGCGGTAATTTATTTATAATTTTGATAACATATTAAATGTACACGCGTTCGCCCATTCTTTAACTATGCATGGAAAACTATTTTTTATTTTTACCTAACTGATCACCATTTTTGGCTACACGTAGCCTACCGAGACCACTAGAATATGACTTGTTTATAATAATATGAACAGTGGACAATCGAGTAGCGTATTGCGGAGAAAAACTTCAATGTAATCCAGAATAGACGTTTTGTGAAAAGATTTTTAATTATATGAAAATATTTGAGATAGATGTGCATTATGTCGGCAAAATTTGTTCGTGGTACACGGGAAAATGTATCAACATTGACAAAAGTTGTGCGCTATATCCAATAAATTAATACGTAACCTCACATCTTTTTGCCAGGACTGAGACGGAAATTCACAATAAACGGGAATTCATTATATGCGGGTTCACTATAAACGGGTTCTACTGTATAGACTAATTAACAGAGAAATTATATTAAAATGGTAATATTGTATGTATTTTTAGGGTCCAGTTCTAAACTTTTGAAACTTTTTATGAAGGAAATTTTCGTAACTGGGATTATCTTAAGAGGGTTTTAGTGTATTTCAATATTATAATTATATAACAACCATCGACACATCATCTCGTGTTTCGTCCAAAAATATTGATAATTATGGGCAATATAAGGCTTGGAGTACACAGAAAGAAGACCCCAAGGAAGAGGTGGGAAGAGCAGATAGTAAAAGGAATGAAAGAGAGCGAACAAAGTGAAGGATGAGGAATGGTGGAGTGACAGAGGGAGATGTGAGGGATTTTTTTTTTGCTGACCCAGATACAGGCTGGAAGCAGTTGATGATGATGATGATGATGATGATGATGATGATGATGATGATGATGATGATGATGATAGCTAGCAACTACATTCCCTGAGAGCAGCACCGACAGGTGTTGGTCCAACCCATAGTGCATTTAAACACTTACCACTAGAACTGCAACTGCACGGAATCTTTAAACTCTGGGAAAAATTTCAAGATCAATAAGATTTTTTTTTTCATTTGACTGGTAGAGAAGGGGGGGGGGGGGACTTTCCAATTTGTTTCGGGATATTTTTATGATTATTTATGTGGAGGGTTAATTCATATTTTGGAGAAAGACTATCCAAAACCCAAAACCATCAACTCAAAACTGCCTATCAACCAACTTGACCTCTATTTTCCCTCTGTATTTTATATAATTATCAACCTGGAAGAAAAAAAAATAAAAAAATATTTAATCTTCTTAGACCACAATTATTTTAAACTACAGCTTAAAACTTCTCAGCCACATAATTTATAAACTCACCTTGTTTACTAAGAACACCAGGAACACCTGTTTATGACCCAAGTACCCAAAAAACCAAACACGTATTTTTTTCCAGATCCCATCCCAATTCCTGCAAGAAATAATTCTTGCCCGCCCAAAAATATTTCCAGAACCGAAATATTAATTCCCACACAGCCCTACCTACCACAGTCGCTCCGAAGCTAAGTGACGGAATAAAGGACATGCCACCACCATCCCACCTTCCCAATGCAGAGGACGTCCATGGCTATGCAAGGCGAGGTGGCAAGTACAGTGGCTCAGGGGTTGTCATCTGCCGACTGGAACCTCGTGCGTGCTCTGGCGGGAAACCCCTGCCAAGTTAACATCCCTGGAAGAGACTCGGTCAGGCCACTCGCCTGCCTGTGGCCAGGTGGCCATTCGGACCCCGACGAGCGTCTCGACTCCTTGTACAGAGAGCCGTACAGCCGTGCAGCTGACAGCCGTACCTGGACACGGCGAGCGCCGTGATGGAGGCCGGCTCCGTGTTGTCCTTGCGGTCGTACGCCGTGTGCATCGTGAGCTTGCTGCGGAACACCAGCTGGCGCTGCCACCTGAATCCTGCAGGCCCACTCACTCTTAGCACCGACCACCCTGATGCATTTCATCAAGTGCAATAAAGTGCACTGAAAACTTGGTTTCAACAAATGAGATATTCACACATTAAAACACACTAAAAATTCAATGTGTATTAATTAGATCTGCAAAAAAAAAAATTAAAGACTGTAAATGACTAAGTATATGGTGCATTTTAGTGTGTAAAGCATGTAAATGAAATATTGGAAACTACACAGCTCTAACACACAAACAAAAACTCACACAAACTGTGAAAAAAAATCTGACACTTCCTATTAATGGATATTTTAAAATAACCAGGGGAATAATACTGTATATGTATATCAATCTTTGTAGACATACAGAGAAGGGGAGATGACTGTAATTATAAGAACATATTGGCTGTGAAATTCTTCCAGCCGTTTAAAATAGCAAAAAATAATTTTCACCCATAGTCAATATAGAGTCTGAAGTTAAACAGTGTCACTCAAAGCCTATTAGATTCATCACTCCACTAAACTTTTGGCACAAACATGTTACACATATATTTTATTATTATAACTAGTATTAATGAAATTTTCAAAACACTTATTGTTTTGAAATGATTTTACAAAACATTGTAAGTAATAGTTAATACAAAATAGTTATATATAGTTATATGTTATATATGAAGTACGAGTGATAGAAGCCAGCACACTACAGTACCTTCGCGGAGGGTGTTGTGGGGGTTGCCCCTGCGTCGCCGCACCTCCTCCTTGCAGCGAGCGGCCTCCGCGATGTCTGCCTCGCCCACCATGACGAAGGAGTCGGTGAGGCTGGTGTCCGACTTGCTGGCACGCAGCCCGTCCAACAGCACGCCCGCCGGCAGGCTCGCCACCACGCTGGGCTCCGCCTCGCTCTCCGCCCGGCTGCGCCCGCACTCCGACTTGCGGAACTGGGGGTTGGCGCGCGAGGCCTTGCGGCGGAGCACCACTGGCGGGGAGTGAGCCGGCGCCTTTCCCTGGCCCGGGTCCCGGTCCTCCGTCTGATGGCACACCATCCCACCCCTCTCTCACACACATCCTGTCAGTGTGCTCACCAAGAGAGTCGTAGTGCTCTCCGCACGCACGCACACACACACACACACACACATGTGCTGCCACCACTCCTCTTGTGTCAGCATCAATAAAGTGCTCCGACCACAATGCCCTACCCTGAAAGCAAGGCCCGAGATGTCCTCAGTTCGTGCCTGGATGCTGCCGCAGATAGGTAAGAGTCGGCAAGTGTTTCAAACAAGTAGAGGGGCAGGTGGAGATTGTGCTGGCACAATAGAGCCCAAAACAAGAATCAACTAGTCTCTACTTTGTAGCGTTACAGCTCTGGCCTTCTACTGTGTCTCTTGCCCATCTGCAGTTGCCAAAGGGAGAGACAGGATACCACACCGGCTCAATGACCAAGCTCATCCGTCGCACCTCTGTGGATTCAGCAGTGACTGCTGTACTATGAAAATCATGCTACTGGGAGGCACTCACTTGGTAATCCACTGATTAAGTAAATCGCCCACCTATGGGAATGTTAGTACTCTGCATCTAGAGCTGCTGGGATACAGTCTCCCACAACTGTCGAGGTCCATGCCCAAAACAGCACACACTACACTGTGACTATGGAAGGCCATGTGTTGTACCCACCACTACCCACATCCACACCTCAGCCTGACCACCTGCCACACTACACCTGACACCACTGTTTGCCACTCCTTTCAGGGTTTACATTCATACAACAACAACATACCTGGGAAGAGAGTGCTGGCCGAATAATATAGATATTAGTAATATTTTTTGTCATTAAATTCCAAGTTAAATTTTGTTAAAAAGAAACAGTTTTTTATTTAATAATTATCTTGGATCTTTGGTTGAATGGCTTGGTCATGTATCAAAACCTTAAACAAGCCAATATACTTTTAATAGCTGACATAGACTAATTTTTGTGTTTGGAACTAGACATAATGGGAAAGACATCCAATTAAAATTAATGAAATAGAATATGCTAAGGTTTCCAAGTTTGTCTGCAATTTATTATGAAAAATTCCTTATTAAATTATACAAAGAACAAACATAAATAATAATATTTATATTATATTAATATTTATATTAATAATATTTATTAAATATCCTTACTTTCATTTTCGTGACATATGTGCTGACTATCACTATTTCTTTTACTGTGTAGTATTCCTTTATACGTAGTAATATTTCTGTACAGTATTTAAATAATATATAAGTAAAGTTATTCTTTTTAAGTATTTCACTTATTATAAAGGTCTTCATTTCTTTTATACCGCTTATTATGTGTAATGTGTTTGCTTTTAAGTCCTAATTATTTGTGAACTATAAATGGCCACACAGAAAAGAAAAGAAATCTCACTTGCTATGTGCGGTGGGTAGCACTGAATTTGAACCAAAATTCTGGCAGTGGGAAAAAACAAACACCATCACAGACCAACTTGCACAACTATAAATACTACGCCACTACATCTCGGAGAAAGACAGTGGAAAAGGGTATTGCACCCCCTATGATGTGACTACATGCCGTAATCAAACGTTTTGTGGCCAAACCCTTGTCTCGGAAAAAAACTCAGAGAGAGCCAACAAGGTCCGTGCCCGAGAAGAAACCGCCTGGAGGGGAAGTTGCCACGCCTAGTTGAAGGTGGGCTTGGGAGGTCTTGAGGTAAAAAAAAAAGGGGTGGGGTTTAGCTAAGATGGGGGAGGGGAAAAAAATGGCCATGGCATGGAAAGTGGTGCTCCCTGGTGGTGAACACCAGAACTAGAAACCTTGAACATAGTGTTGTCCGAAGAGGCTGGTAGGTGGCATGCTGAGAACGAGGGTGGGCCTAAAGGCTAGAAAAGGAGACAGTGAGGTGGTGGTCCCTGGTGGGGAAACCACGGAAACAACCGGGAGGGGGGTTTACTTTACTTCCTAACATGGCCTACACATCACGCACGGTATCAAAGCGACGAGCACTCTCAGAAGGCTTGGGGCGTCCTCAAGGGGAGGGAGAAAGGAGGGGTGTATTACGCTGGATGCTCGACTTTGAGGACGAGGAGCCTAGCACTGGGTTCTTAGAACTACAGGACAAGGGGATAGGCATGGTGTGAAGGGGTGCCATGAGGCATACTGTAACCAACGCTCGTGTGCTCGTAGCTGTGGGAAATGGTGGTGTCGAGGGCTGACGTGCGCTGGCGCTGAAACTGCGCCCCGGGAGAGATAAAGGCAAACATTATCGGGCCACGTAGCTTGCGCTAGCGTCTGGACAGGAAACCCTACCGGTGCCTGAAGGCAGCCGGGCATTCATGCAAGGAAAGAATACTACCAGGCCAGAGGCCCTAGGAAATTAAAATAAAACGGTGCCATAAAATTACAAGAACTTCCCTAAGATACAAGATAAAGCTAAAGTAAAAGAAAGCTAAAATATTAAATCTTAAAAAGAGAAAGAAAAGAAAACTAATGCCATGAAATCTCAATGGCACACACTGCAACTGAGAAATGGCAAAAGGCCTTAACACCTGCTCTCCTTGTCTGTGTTGCGGAGGGGAGTCCTACCCATATAAAGTCGAGGAACTGTGACACCGCTCAAGCAAAATGTACGAGACCCACGTGTTTGCACCATCCGTGTGAGGTCCCCACCACCCCTTTGGAGGAAATTCTAACAAGATCATGCACCAATGTCTCAACTTACATCAACACAGCAACTCTCCAACCGGCCGGGCGTGCCTGCTGCGACACCTGCTGTTGTCAGGCCAATAGGGAGGGCCACAGCTCCACTGCCAGAAGTCTCATGGATTTACAGGTTGTACTAATGTGGGTGCAAAGCGACTGCGGGATTCCATGTTTTTACTTGGTGGCAATAAGAGCGGAAAGAAACCATGGGATTTCAAGCGTTTCCTTGGTGATACTGTAGGCATGAAGCAAACAATGGTTTTTATATTTTTACTTGGTGGTACCGTGGACCCAAAGTAACCATTCGTGTTCATGTTTTTACTTGGCAGTCATGTTTTTTTTTTTCTGCATTGTGGATGGAAAGCAACCATTGGAATTTTTTTTGGCTTTACTGTGAACACAAATTGACTATTGGAATTCATACTTTTCCTTAGCTGTACTGTGGATGCAAAAGACCACAGGATTTCATTTCTTCTTTGGTGGTACTGGGGTACAATGTGAACATGGGTTTTTATGTTTCTCCTTTGCAGTACTGAGGGCAGATTTCTAATAACTGTACTGTGGGTGCAAAAGACCATGGAATTTAAAGTTTGATTGGGTGGTTCTATGTGCTCAAAGGGACCATGGGATTTCATGTTTTTCCTTGACTGTACTGTAGGCACAATCCGACCATGGGTTTTTATGTTTTTCCTTGGAAGTACTTTGGGTGCATTATGACCATGGGTTTTTATTAGGGATGGACCAATATGGTCCTCAAATGCCATCAAATCCTTAGTACTTGACGATTCAATATTCGAGAATAAAGATTAAAAGAATATTTGAAGAAATAAAGTAAATTAAAGAATTAATATTGATTACCTCTAAAGTTTACTAGTTCAACTTTTTTATTCAATTCTATCCTGTTACTATTACCCAATAAATTATTCTTTTAACATTTGAACACATAAATAAATTACAATATTCTAAAAAATTTGTTTGTGAAACAAACATTTAAAGGGCTGATGTCTAAACATAGCTAATATTATTAATTTCTTGAACTTTTTTTTATTTTTGACCCTTGATACCTAGATTATGTTTCAAGGAGTATATTCCAGGTACTAATTTGGGATTAGAATTTGAGATTGGATAATTGAGAAAAATTGAGAACTGACACATCACTAATTTTTGTGTTTTTATTTGGCTATACTGTTGGCACAAAGCGACCATGGGAATTCATGTTTTTTTATTTGGTGGTACTGTGGGCATAATGTGATCATGGTATTTTGTGAGTCATTTTATTTTATTCAATGACTTTTACAGTTTTCAGCATCTTGAGATACTTTTCTCTTGTTCAAACAGATAATTATGTTGTACTCTTTATTTTATGTTTCTATGGAACTGTGTTTACATTAATTGGTGACAAATGTGGGATGTTTTAGACTAAAGGTTCCATTACATTAAATTTCTTGAATGTATTACATTTAGTAACCCAATCATCTTACAGTGTTTTATCGCATAATGGTTGCACACGCGCAATCGTCGCAACCATATATTAGGCTGTCAAAATTGGGATAAAAAACTTCTTGCGTAAACGTCGCATGGTGTTTTTGGTCCCGCTAGTAGATGCCAAATGCTTTGCATAGGTATCTTTTCCGTATAAAACTATGTATTTTTAAGTAGAAATCTAATTTTTATTCGGTCATTACCACTTAATAAATTAACGAAAAAATACGAAGTTGTTTGACGTGTAAATTTTCTTATAAAGACGTTTTTAAACGTTATTTACTTTATCTGATCGTCTGCGTCGCAGCGGTGTAGGTATAATCTAAAATTTAATTTCGGTCATTACCACTTATTTAATTAACGGAAATACAAAGTTCTCTGACGAGTAAATTTTCTTTTAAAGACGTTTTTAAACTGTATTTCCTTTATCTGATTGTCTGCGTTACCGTGGGGTACCATTTATAAAAATGTAGCCAGCGCATCATTCATGTTTGGTTATGTTGCTTCCCGTACAAAGCGCGCGCATGTAGTCGAATATTGATATCTCGCCGATTGGATGCAACGCGCGCTCTCTGTCAGGTGTCAAGTTAACTACATTTGATAGCCCGCATTCTTTTGTGGCAAGTGTGTACTACGACACGTTAGTTCACGTCAGATTCAAGTGGCTTGCGTTCGCGTTAGAGTTTTGGTTATTCTATTTAAATTTGAAGAAAGGTTTTTGTTTAAGGAATTATTAATATAGATTGTTTGGCGTGCTATTATATACTCCACCTTTTTTTAAATAAACATACTTTCCATGAACACGTTTTGTTTTTATGAATAACTTTACCTAAAAAATTTTTTTTTTCCTCATAATCATTGCACCCCTACTTTTCAAACTTGATTTTAGAATAAAATGTGCAACGATTATTAGAGAAAATATGGTATATTTAAACAAACAGTCTAGAATAAAAATTTATGATTTTTTCAGAAATGTTCAACTTCATAAATATATAAATGTTGAAGAGTATATTTGCTGTTTTGAATGAGGTTTTTAATTACTAGGACAAACTGGTTCATAACAGGGTTTGGGAGTATTCAAATCCAAAATTATGTCTTCAAATTTGATAACATAATATTTATATTTTTGCATTTCAAAGTGAATAAATTTTTTACTTATTTGTAACTGACCGATACAGTAATTTGAACTGATTTCCAAAAAATCTAAATTAAAATGTGTAACATGTATGAAGTTAAGATGATCTATTCCAAAATTTTTATTTGTGATAATGATTTACATATTTTTCTCTTTTTCATTTAATTTTTCTTGGACTCTTGGAAGTGTGAAAAAGATAGTTTCATTGGAGATTTAGATTTGGTCAAAAAATATTTGATATTTGAATCAAATTTAAAAACAAGAATTCACAGAAGTTAATCTGGTGGGTAGCTCCTTTCCCTAACCTACAATTCGCAAATTTCCCTCAATATTACTGAAGTCATTAAGTTTCACTCAAGACAACTGCCTTGAAATAGGATATTTTACAACACACACACACACATTGACCCACAAAAAAAAAACTGTACACATGCACACAAATATGTGTATTCACGTACTTCCTACCACAACTATCAGCAAGTGTGATCCAAACATAGGAGCCAAGTTCCTGATATGCGTACAGTTCGACCCACAGCCTTGTGGTGCGAGACTCGAAGTAACTCACCGCCAGTGGATCTTCGTCGCTGCACATCTCCTTCTCCTCCACTCGTGCCCTCTCTGCCTCCTTCTGGCCTTCCTTCTCGTCCTCCGACAAGCTGCTTTCTGAGGCACTCTTCGTCATGACGCCTGCACACACACATCCTGCCTCTCGTGTCACACATCACCAACCAGCCGGCCATTACATACGTTACAATCGAGAAGTCAACTATCTCACAACTACAGCTTTTGTAAACACGTCTTTACTGCACATTTTAGCTTGAAGTAGGCCTGTGCGAAAGTAGGGAGAGCGCAATGGTTCTGGGACACACCACACCAGCGCTCTCTAGCTATGGAAAAATGAACCAAAATAACCGCCTGTGACATCACCAGCAGACAACAACAACAACCACCCTCGCCTCGTGACCCGAGCATGTGGTGCCACGCCCACCTCTCCACGTGGTCCCACACTGCCAGAACAAAGATGGCACCCGTTTGTTTACAGTGTTCCAGAACCATCACACACTCCCTACTTGCGAAGCTTCGACCAAGCAAATCAATCAAAATTAATTTTAATAATCTATTTAACTTTGTCAGGAAAGTTGTTATTTGCTTATAATTGAAGCTTGGTTAAGAAGCAAAGATTCTCGTTTGATGTGAAGCTTTAAAACAAAGGAAGCCTAAGATTAGCTCAAAAATTTTATTTTGTGTTTATATGTTGTGCTTGAATACAGTTGGTTAATTCAAAAAATCAAAAGGTTGCACTCAGTTTCCTTTTATGAATGCTCAAATTTAATATTATGCATAGCTATTTTATAATTTTTTCATTGAATGATGTTATATGAAAGGCCCAATTGGTTAATCCCTTAATCAGTTTAAACATTACATTGTGATGATTCCACTTTGAACTTTTGAACTGGCACAGCATGACTGATGTTTCCTTTCCCATCCTACCATTTAGAGTCACACCCTTCCACTCCTTGTTACCTGTTCACCCCTTCTTTTCTGTGACGGCACTGGCGCATTGCTTTGTGGGTTCATGTTTAAATAGGCCTGCAGAGGCTTTGCCCACCCTCATTTATTATTTTATTTTCAGACTGTTATCACCTGTTAGGCTTAAATCTCCTTGTTGTAAATTACTTTAAACTCTGTCTACTTTTAAATGTGCGGCACAATCGGTCTATGGGATGTAGCATGGAAGTACGGACAGGTTGGCTCTGTCATAATTAACGTAAGTTTTGGCGTAAATTATGGTTTGGATCCACATTGTTCTAAATTTATACTTCTCTTTAATTCTGTTGTGCCTGGGATTTGTCAGGGCTTGATGCTATGTCTCATCGTACCTTATCATGTACGCTAGTCCGGCCTTCCCCGTTTGCTTGATTACGGATTTATGTGGCATCGGGTATGCTTAATTTCCTAAAAATTACTGGTAGTTGTTAATTTCTGAATTCTCTTTCACGTTTAGCTTCTTGAATTTTTCTGTAACTAGTGCATTTTAGAGTGATGTATGCATTTAATTGGGCAGGGTGGCCACAGAAATGTAGAAATGAAATTCCCTGACTTTTCCAGGTTTTCCCTGACTGTGCAAAAAAAATTCCCTGACATTTTTTTTAATTTACACAACCGTGATTGCGATTTTATAAATATATTTTAAAACGAGAAATATAGGATATCTGTTGTTAGCAGTTTTGTTACGATTCTTTGGCATAAAAATTTCAACAGTAATAAAAACAATACAAAATTAATAAGACCATGCAGTATCTAAAACTATTTAACATTTGAAAAGTAAAAATTGTTATAACCAAGCAATGCAAATATTTAGGCCTGACAAAGAAGCACAAAGATCACGGTGAAACTTTAGGTTGACACTGGGACCATCCATAGATATTTGCAGAATTTTGCACAAATCTATTTCTGACAGTGTCTCAGTGAATGCTTTCAGCAGATCTTCAGCTGTGGCATGATTCAAAAATGCTGAGTTGAAGTACCTAGTTGAAACCTGGCAGCTCTGTTCTCTCCAAAATCTCACCACTATATCCATTTGTCCAAGTTCGGAAGTCTTATTTACTGATTCATCAGATTCATCAAACCCCACAACTATTTCAGTACACTGGAATATGTCTTTCACTAATTCATTATGGAAATAAGGGGCTATGCCATGTAATATAATGTACCCAATTTTTGTTCTTCGAAGTTGCAGTTTTTTTGGCAACTGATGAGTCTGGGAACATCATTTGCATCACAGTCACATCACTTGCTGCACAACGCAAAGACTTATGTGATAAAAATGTTTGCATGCACCACAAAACTTCAGCCCTAGTCACCTCCTCATTTAAAACAAACGTGTTTATCCCAGACAGTGGCATTTTGCAAAGAGCTGTAGATTCCACAACTGACTGTTCACAATATTTCTTGGGTTGCATTTTACTGAAAACCCCCGACTCGTCACCAAGAACATTACCATCAGAAACAATAGTAGTAGTATACAACATGGAGGATGACTGTGAATCAGAATTACCACTGGCACTAGTAGAAGGCTTTGGCTTACAAGAAAAGTACATACCCAAGTTACAACTGCTACGTTTGGAATATTCTTCTGCTTGCCTGTGTTTTTCACTATTCATGTGACTTGTGAGTGCACGTTTTTCCATGTTGCTGAGGGAGAATGTTTTTTGACACAGTGAACAACGATCATGATTACTTCCGGTTTTAGGTCGTTCCAACAACAAACAAAATCTCTCATCTTGAAGCCAATCATCTTTGAAATTTGAAGTCTTTCTTGGAAATACCATGTTTCAGGGTCTCAAAATATTCGCAACTTACCATGAAACTGTAAACGAACTTTCCTTAAATTGTTATTTCTAAACTATGAAAATTTCGTCACGCTTTAAATACTGAAACACGAAATTTTACGCAATATTTTCACGTGTAAACAAATAAATTGAACGTCTGTCACGTCTGTATAAAAATAGGTTAGCTATAACTCTCTGAACATCTAGCCAACCATGTTAGACGTTTCATTATCCCCATTTATGATTCCTAAGAAGTAGCTCACTGCAGTAATAATTAGAGATGTACGAACCTGCAAATTTTTAAGTCGAGTCGAGTCGAGTCGAATTATACAATAATTAGTTCGAGTCGATTCGAGTCGAGTTTGTAGATCATAAATTCAAGTCGAGTCGATTCGAGTATGAATTTTTATTTGAATCTTTGACACTTAAGTAGAGCTTGAATATTTGCACTTTACTGCTAAGAGTCCTTAGACTGGCCCACGTAATCAAATATATTTAAAATACAAGTATTAATACAAATAATTCATTTAGAATAAATTCTTAACTGATATAATACAATTCAATAATTGAGGTATAGAGCATAGAAAAAAGTATTTTTTGAATTTTTAAATTTTATTTAACAAATATTGCCCAACTATGAAAATTAAAAAAATTTGATATCTCCTAAAGTATTTGGAATTTCTTATATCTGCCGGCTTTAATGAAAAGAGGAATTTTAAGAGCATATAATTAAAGTATTTTCAGAATTTTTAAATTTTATTTAACAAATATCGCCCAACTATGAAAATTAAAAAATTCGATATCTCATAAAGTATTTGGAATTTCTTATATCTGCCGGCTTTAATGAAAAGAGGAATTTAAAGAGCATATAATTAAAGTATTTTCAGAATTTTTAAATTTTATTTAACAAATATCGCCCAACTATGAAAATTAAAAAATTCGATATCTCATAAAGTATTTGGAATTTCTTATATCTGCCGGCTTTAATGAAAAGAGGAATTTAAAGAGCATATAATTAAAGTATTTTAAGTTTTTAACATTTTTTTTCGCAAATACCGCTCAACTACATATTTACCTTATTTTGGACCGAACGAGTTAGCTGCGGCCTGCAGCATTCACGAGTCAATAAAAAAATGAATATAATTTAGGCTTGTTGGCGCGAAGGTTAGGTTACGTTTCACACAATCATTAGAACATTTTTGAAAACTTTCACTTATGGGAAGTGTAAGGCCGTGCTACAATTAACGCAACATTACAATAAACGTTCCCATAACAAATATAATACATTTAAAGATTATTGCTACAACACTAACGCCGTTACGTTGCCGGCCAATCGCAAGCTGGCACTTCCAACCAATCCATGCTTTTGTATTTGTATTAAATAGTTACACTTTATAAAATACTTTATACTTCATAATTAATTTTAACTTGCCACTTAATTTGGATAGCAAACAATTATACAAAATGCACTCTCGCCGAACGTAATAGTGTAAACAAACACGGAAAAAAAATTCATGTTCGCCACCCTACACTTCCTAAAATTAGTGGAGCACAGTTGTTTTTTTTAACTGCCATTTCGTGATTGGTGGCGTATCAGTCGCAAACATGCGCTCTGTAACACAAATATAACGCTACCGTTAATTTATTATTGTAACGTTGCGCCGATTGTAGCACGGATTTACTAAAAAAAAAGTAATATTTGGGCCGATATTAAGATTATAAAATTTAATTTGTGTTTTGTTTATTAAAAATGTGTTCGTCTTCTTTGCTATGTGGTCACACCTGTTAAGTTGGCAATATGTAAAACTAAAATATAAATAATATGGCCGATTGTCGTCATTGTTTTTAAGTACGTGTTTCGGTCTTACGTACGTATTTTTAGTGTCGGCTGAAGTCACGTAAGGAGATTTTAAGAATTGTAATTCAATTTTATTATATTTTATCATCGAGTTTTATCCAATTTCCTTTCGAGTTTCGCCCCGTCGAGTAAAATAAACTCGAATGCCGAGCCGAGCCGAGCTGATGCTACTCGCTCGACTCGACTCGAATTTTCGAGTCTCGGCCCATCACTAGTAATAATCACTTAAAACACTGCGACTAACAAACACTACCCCTACAAATCGTCATAATAATTTCCGCAACACAAGCAATAGGTACTTTACAAGTGTACATAAAGGCAAATAGGCCAATATGGCGATCCCAGCCGAAACCGAAAGAAATAATGTTTAAATTAACCCAACCACCGGCTTTTCATTTCCTTTTGATTTTCATTGCAATGTTTTAACACGTCAATTATTAAACCTTTTATTTTAGAAAAATCCCTACGAAATAATATGCATGATATAAGCGAAAATAAGAACTGAAAATATGCTGCCAAAAAAGTAGCCATTTGATTTTGTAGATTTCTTAGAACGTGCTCAAAAACAAGTACATTTGTTGGCAAAATCGAGAGCAGAAAAAACATACACACCAAATTATTATGGTACTGGTGTGCGATATTTAGCACGTAAAAAGAGATCTACGATAGTTATTCATGTTGCACGCAAGCCATTGTTTTCGTACTGTCGAACGAGAACAGCACGTAAGAACTGGTTTACCGGTACGCATTACATTTGTTGGCAACACCGCGAGCATAAAAACCATACACACCAAATTATTATGGTACTGGTGTGCAATATTAAGCATGTAAAAATTAGTGATGTGCGAGTCTCGGCATCATCGAGAACAAGTCGAGACAGAAATTTTCTCGATCTCGTCTCGAGATAATTTTTTTGGCTCAGAATTTTCGAGAATTTTGTAAACAAGAAATAGGTTAGGTAATATAATATATTGAGGCAGCATTTTGCGTTGCGTGTTGAAATAATTAACATATCTTCAACGTAACGTAGATCGAATAAAATAAAATATACTTGTTACGATAGTATACACGATAAATTATTAAAAAGTTAAAAACGAACAACTTCCGTTCACAAGTCACTACGAAACGGTAAACGTAAACAATGAATTGTGCTGTGGTTATCACATTAAATTACAGAAGAAAATGATTATTTTCCGTTAATAAAACCAACATTAAAGTTAAAAATAAATCATTTTCGGTATCAATATCAAGTATCAACGTAAAACGGTACGGTAAAAAATAAAAATATAAACATGACTGCAGAATTCTTCCGCGATTGCATTTTGTTTTATGGCCTTAGGTTATGCACACGGCCAGCAGTATATAACAAGCAACATGATGTTTAAATTGCGGTCCGTATCGATAGTGACATATCGATAGTGGTGAATGTTCAGACTTTCATGATCAAGTACCGTCCATGGCTCAAGGAAACTGTATAGACTATGGAGTCAATAACGTATGTTTACATACGACAGTAGGCAAATAAACTGTTGAGTGTAAAGGTAAAGTTGTAATTGCAATTGCAATTGCAATTGTGGATAATAGATAAAATTATTGAATAATTATGTATGTTTGTCAGATTATTGAGTTTTACTTTTTTGGATCATATTATCCTGTTAACTAAAGTACAGATTTCTCGATCTCGACTCGATTCTCGAGAATTTTTAAATTGCTTTCTCGATCTCGTCTCGAATTCAAAAAAGTCTTTCTCGCACATGCCTAGTAAAAATAGATCTACGATAGTTATTCATGTTGCACGCAAGCCATTGTTTTTGTACTGTCGAACGAGAACAGCACGTAAGAACTGGTTCACGGTACACATTCTAACATAACATGGCATATTCAAAGTTAATCATGCACGGTAGAAGAGAAAATTTTCCCTGACCTCTCAGGCGATTCCCTGACTTTTCCCGATTTTCCATGACCATTTTTAAAATCCCTGACTTTTCCTGGTTTTCCCGGTTTTCCCAGTTTTCCTGGTCTGTGGCCACCCTGTTGGGATTTCAGCCGTGGTAAAGCACTAAATTTGGTTCAGGTTTTGATTGTATTATGTTCCGACGTTTTGCTTTCACACATCAGCTTAACTTGTGTGGTACAATTATATGATACTAATTTATTGTATGCATGTTCAGGTGTAAACCCTTGCTTTTGTAGGCCCGTGGTAGGGTCACATTTGTGAGCAAGCCATTTTTTATGATGATACATTTAAGTCTGTTGATAGCTTTAAAAATAATACCATGGTAGTACAGTAGAATCCCGCTGATGCGACCCCTCATGGTTTCCGGGAAAACGGACTTATAAACGGAATGGTCGCAATAGAGAGTTTGGGCCAATTTTTACCACCCCCCCCCCCCCTCCCGCCAAATATATCCAAATACATAAAAAATTGTCTTTGTTCGCATAGATTTCATATTCAAATAGTCTATGGTGTAAAAAAGACAACTTTTTAAATTCATATTACACCTCTGACTCGCATACCCCGCTAAGTGAATTCGCGTCACGCGAGTTCGGCTATGCCAGCTGGCTGGTGGTTATTTTCGTTCAAAACGTGGCGAAGGAACTTGTGTGGATCAGGTAGAAAACATTCGGCTATAAACAAAGATATAAGAACAATGCTATCCTGAAATGCTGTGACATGTTTTTGGAGTAGATAATCACAGCGGCAGACCGACAGGATGCGCTCCCGCCCTTGCCGTCAGCGATGTTTATTTTGACAGCTCAAGCAATTATCTTTTCCACGTCCCTTCACAGCGTAAAAAAAAAAACATGTGTGGAAGGTATGTGAGGGGAAGGAGAGCGGAACTGCTGGCTGCGCATGCATCTACTCGCCAGTTGCCACTGTCTGGCGACACAGACACTTGTATTTTATTCATTGGCTGACGATGGAACGTAGCAAAGTAAATGTGTTTGCCGACTTGGGCAGGTGAAATTTGACTTCGGGCGGGCTCGGGTGGATAATTGTCCAAACTTTTCAGGCTCGGGCAATCTCAGTCAGCCTTGAACACTACTTTGTGACTGAGCAGTGAGCATGTGCCGTGCGTACGCACGTGCGTGCGTGTGTGTGTGTGAGGCTGGCGACCAGCAGCATCGTTAGCTAGCGAGAGTGTGACGGTAAATGTCGGGTTTTGATGAACGTTGATGCAGCGATAACAATCAAATTCCGTGGCTGCGTGCTTCCTAACAACAAAATTAGGACTTAAAAAACTTTTCTGCGCTTTGTTTAATTGTTATACTGTTGTATGTTTGAAAACTCTCTTTGAAGGTCACTAGACAAGAGTCCCGATTCCAGAATTCAAACCCAGTACCCTGCAACATAAAACATTAATTTATTTTCACTTAAATCCTGTATTTTATAAAATAAGTGTAATACAGAGAGAATAATATTCGCAATTTGATTTGACTACACGAATATGCTTAACATTTGATTTGGTAGTCGCTTCGCATGAATAAGCTAGCATTGGCACAGGCCTACCTGAGCGGGTCGTACCTGAGAAGTCGGAAGGGAGGCTTATCTGCTTCACCAGATCCCTGACCGTGCAGTCGTCGTGCCCGGCTGGCTTGGCCTCTTGGTCCTTCTCCTCGTCGTCCTTGCTGAGCAGCCTCTCCTCTTTGGGCACCTGCACGTAGTCCACCGACCACATCTGCAACACAGCACGGCGCACACGCACTTCACAGGCCCGTCTCCACACATTCCAAGTCCACTGAAGTCCCGACTCACAAAAAAAATTTCATCACTAAAAATGAAGTGCCATTTCCAAATGTGAGCAGGTGGTTCTAATACAGAGGAAAAATATTCGGCGAGAACACACTGCCGGGTTTATTTTCTACACATTAAATAAAAACTCATTAATTACAGACATACATTGGATTTTTTTATTTTATTGCACAAATTGGTGTTATTTTAAGCTGAAAGTGGCATTATTTACCTCGTTATTTTGCACATTATAAACAATTTTGACAAAATGCATACATCTTTCTTTTCAAAATACCTATAGCATTAGGACAATACAGCTTATCCCTATTACCAGAGTAATGAACCGCTCAGCAAAATGATACTGGTATCTAAAAATACAATACAAAAAAAATGGCATAATTGTTTGTTTTGTTAAAGAATGAATAACGTTGATCTTTTGAAGATTTTATTTGGTAGAAGACAAACATAACTATGTGAGAAAAAGTCAATACCTACTGAATTTGAAAGCTTTTAACATGATATTCAATTAAAATTTTATAACTTGTTACTGGAGGCTTGGTGAACAAATAAAACCTATATCTATCATATATCAGGGAAACCACTATAAAATTAAAATGTGCAAGAAAACAAAAGATGTGACTTTTGCTTTAGGGTAAAATTAACCTCAAAAAGTTGTAGGTCATAAATAAAAAAAAATCCTAACCTCTAAAGAAATCAGGATCAAAACCACAAGAAAAAAACACTGCTTAGCA
Organism: Bacillus rossius redtenbacheri; assembly: GCF_032445375.1. NCBI lineage: Eukaryota > Metazoa > Arthropoda > Insecta > Phasmatodea > Bacillidae > Bacillus > Bacillus rossius. The sequence continues at coordinate 64,059,368 of NC_086334.1, forward strand.
AATCACTTGTTTTTCTTAATGATTTTATTTTCCATTTCTTTCCTATCTGAACCATTCATCCTGAGTTCTCAATTATTTTTAAAGGCACTGCTACATTGTCACAGTCGGGTCTGTCTGACTGTTGTCCACTATGCTGTCTGACAAATTTTCTGAAGGAACGTGCCACATTCACTTGTCTGCTGCATCTGGTTAACATGATCATACAGCAAGATAGATTAATATTAATATATATAAATTGAATTTCGATACTTTTAAAAATTTTACAAAAATTAAATACATATTTTGATCAATTATTTACATGCCTATGCAAATTTAACAATTTATTTACTGTCTTCAGGTACTTCGTTTTCAGTTTCAAAGCAACTTAACAAAAAAAAATTAAACAAAATGGTGCCCAAGTTGAAATTATATAAATATACAATTGTAAAATGTTTGTCTGGAAATAATTATTTTGCCTGATTCTACAGTTTGTTTGTACACTTCATGCTTCTCAATGACGAAGATGCTGACTGACCACCTGTTTGACCTTTGAAGTTCAAGCTCACCAGCTCTGATCAGACTGATATGCTACACGCAACTGTACTTTAGTATCTGACACCATAACTCACGTGAACCAATTAAATGCCATATTCGCATCCGCAACATCAGCTATGACGCATCAGTCAGAATGGACTGTGTGAATGGCTGACTCTTAAAGGTGAAGTCATGGTCATAAGCTTAATAAACACCAGCCAGTAATACATTGCAATAAAAGTGCAGGTTTCTTTCCTATATAGATGCCGTTAACAACGTGTATTTAATTGCAATTCTTTATAAACACAACAAAATTATTAAACACCTAAACTCACAACATAAACACAAAGCTAGAATAAGATTTCCATATAGCTATGGGTACAGAAGAAGTAGGTAATTCTTAGTTAAATGGTCACTGGTCATAAACTGAAACTGCTTAATGAACTAAAAATTGTGTGCATTCACCATCTGGCTGCTTGCATTCACATAGTTCAGTATTTAATCATGTTATCTTTCATGACGGTTCCATGGTTTTAAACAAAAAAATGACAAGGGTCATAAAAATCATAACAATAGTAATATTCCATTGTTTTTGTGTAATTTTTTAACCCAATATTTAAATTGATGTAAGCTCATTTTTAAATGACAATTTAGCAGTATTTGGAGTTTTTGTAAGTGAATTCTCAGTAGTTTACAGAAAGTGAAAAGTCTGTGTGTTCTATAAAAAAAATATAAAACTAGCATAAAAAATTGCATAAACACTAATGCGATAAATGCAGGTCCCTACTTATAATTATTTACATTACATCAAAATGTTTTATACAAAAATACTTTTAAAAAACAAATATATAGGAAAGGTTAAAAATATCGATGTATGAATATGTGGATATACAGCACAAGTCTGCATGGGACCAACAAACTTCAGCCGCAGATTCATCAGGTACAAGTAAGTTGAAAAAACACACAAACACACACAAGCCACACACACATCACGACCTACCCACACAGACATCACTACACTCACAAAACACACACACACAGATATATGTACATGACATATGGTATTAATTATTTCCGCAGACTAGTATCTGCCTTCAAAGTTGCAGTTGAACCAGTAGATTTTTTTTAAACAAAATAAAGTAAATATTTATGATGATATTCCAAGTGACTACATAATGTACATATGAATTTTCCCCAATTTTACCCAGCTGTCAGGAAAGGCAACACATTTTATAATTTAAAATTTAATTTTAAAGTTAAAGAGTCCCTCCTAAAATAATTTGTTCAGTTATTAAAATCTGGAGCTGTCATGAATCTAAAACTGAATTCTTGCTTTCTAAGAATTTTGTTACCTTAGTTGTATATAAATGTTTATTTTTTATAGTCTAGTATACAGTTATTTTTAGTTAATTTAAATCCTTATGTCAATTTATGAAACCCTCAACAGGAACTTCGTTCATTGGGAAAGAAACTTAAAGACCAAATGGGTGCAGATTTCTTTAAATGTTATTTAAATGTTTAATCTCTTGCCTTTGCGCTCTACCATATTTAGACGAATTCTGAGTTAAGTTTTCCTCCCTTTGCGTTGAGACTTGAGTATGATTATGAAAGTGGCTTGGAGATTACAGAGAAAATATTCACTTTTTTTTTTTTAATTTCACAACCATCACCGTGATAAATCCTCCATTTATTCAAACTCATTCAGCCTGGTATTAAAAACAGCTACACCCTTAAAGCCACCCTCATGAACAAATCACAGTAAGAGGACCGGGATGGAAACAGACCCGCGCGACGCCGTCCGTGGAGCCCGTCATGACCACGTTCTGGGCGTCCCACTCCTGCGTCTGGGAGAACGCCACGCACAGTATCTGCTGCATGCGGTCGGCGCGCCCCACGCACGTGTTGACGCTCGCCAGCTCCTCTCCGTTGATGCTCCACAGGTGCAGCCACGTCCCGGCGCACGTCGCTATGTCCCCCTGCAACACAGCCCCGTTACCACACCCAATACACAGTGAACCTGCAAGTAACAAAGCCTTGTATGGTTCAACAAGTTAACATAATGCACAAACTAACTTTCCATTCATTATAGTGCTCAAATATAACACTTTCTATTATCCTGTTATGTCACCGGACCCTTATGCCAGTTTTTTCCATTAACACCCAGTTACAAACTATGTACAAAGTTAATTTCTCACTCACTACTAAATGATATGTATTTACAATCTGATCAAGACATTTGATGTAAGTATTTATCAGTTTAGGTTTAGGCTAACATGGAGGCAGCTAGGGTTGGCTAAAATTGAGCATAGGAACTAGTCTCATATTTTTCTAATCCAAAAATTTAATAAGTCAATGAGGTATCTGGGAAAAGTTTGAGAGAAGAAAAAAAAACAGTGTAGTAAGGGGCTGAAGAACTTACTAAGCAAAATCCTAAGCAAAAGAAGCTAAGTTATGTATTGTGAAGACACTATTTGAAACTTTATGTTCTCATTGCAAGTTAAAAGGGATGTCTTACCGTGCTAATTTGGCATGAGGTTACTAAGAGGGATGATAACCAACGTAGGAGAGTAAAATGCATCTCTTTGGCTTAAGTATTGCAGTTTTGTTGGTGAGGCCACAGGTGATGAAGTATGGGAAGAACATTACTGATTAGCAAGCCTGTTCTCATTTTTACATCATGCATTCTGGGGTTTAAGGTGATTCTAAGGTTCATATAAGGGAAAGTGGTTATTGAAATATGTTTTCACCCTTCCTGTTGGCTAGCAGGGTGTCCAGTGAAAATGGATTTCAAAAATCCCTGACATTTCCCTGTTTTCCCTGACAAAATTAGGATTTTCCCTGACACTATGCTCGTTCCCATTTAAATTCTTATAAACTTTGTCAATATTTTTTACACTATAATATATGTAAAAATATACTGCGAAATTTTAAGCAACAGCAACTGTGTAAATAGGTCTAATACTAAAATATAAAATGTGAAAAAAATATATGAAATATGTTTATTGTACACACATATCACCATGTTCCTCAATTTCTTCAAGAGTTACTCACTAGATGGTTTTGAAAACATAAGTCAGTTCCACTTCATATTTAAAAATAATATATATAGTATTCAAATTAGCTAAGTATGCAATAGTTCCAAACTTAAAACTTTAAAAAAACCTTTTAAGTCCAATCACAAATTAAAATTTTAACAAAGGTTTTTCTTAGCAGCACTACTTTTTTAAAGCTTCTATCTGGAAGCTTAATACAGCAGCTTCTTTTTCAGCATCTTCCAAGATTTTCTTTTTCTTAGCTTCCAAAGCAGAGAGTTCAGCAGCTGCTTTTCTTGTTCTTCCTTTTCCTGTAATAACTTCTTCTGTTGTTCCGTGTATTCCTTTTATTTTAAATATGCATTACGAGCAGCATGAATAAATCTTTTAGATACGACAAAATTATCCAGACCTCCAGCTGACAAAATACCATCATGAATTGTACGCTGTGCAATCAGTGAAATGTCCAGCTGATTTTCTACCAAGCACTGTTTGTTTATTGAAAATCCCCTTTCTACTGCTGCGTTGCCATGAGACATAATAAATATCATTTTCAAAAAAGATGCTAAATGCCCTGTATTTTCACTACAGTAAACATTTAAAAGGTCAAACCAAAACTTATCCAGGCGTACTTTGGATCGGACATGGAGTTTCAAATGTTCCTGCACTGCAGTCAATGAACACAATCTTTTGAATTCCTTCGATATTTTGTCACCTTGAATTCCAGAGAGCCAATTATGACTAACAAATATATCTAAGGCACATGACAGCCTCTTGATCGCCAAATCGGGAATAAGGGCTACAGAAGGATCAGCAAATGAAATGCCTCTTGTCAAGCTGAATGTAAGAGGTGAGCGCTTTAAAATCCTTTTCACACATTCCTGCAGGCATTTTAGACAGTCTGCTCTAAATAATTCCATATCCTTCTGACTTGCATTTTCTGAACGTAATGCAGCTCGTGTCCCAAAACCTAAGTCAATTTTTTTACTTGACACAAGATTATTTGCAGATAAATCTATTTTGCTCAGGGTAGTATTTGCCATTACGTCTGCTTTGACAAATCTAGTCATAAAATTCTTGATGACTGAAGAAAAGTCGGAAAAGAGGTACGGCGCCATGGGGTCATTTGTTTGATATTCTTTGAGAAGTGGTTCAACTTCAGCAGCAACAGATGAAAAAAAAGCAAGTTTAGGTCCAAGTAACACATCTTTAATAGCACTTTTCACTATAACAAAACTAGCACACGTAGGTTCTGTATTTGACTTTAGACCAGCAACATAGTTCCGAAGATTTGGTAAAATTTTCAATGCTCTGTCTGCTACAGGAACGTTGTCTAACCAACGAACTGGACAAAATTTTAGAGGAAACAAGCTGGAACCAGTTATTCTAATGTAGTCTGCACGACGAGTGGGGATGTTATGAAACAGGTTGTAAATAGCACGCAAGAATTTAACAATTTCCCAACCAGTTTCCTTCATTGCGCCTTTGAAGGCACAGTGTAATGAATGTAAGCCACAAGTGCCGATATCCAATATTACCCCCTCATCAGTACGACCTTCCTTCAAATCTTGCTTCAAGTCTTTTAAAAACCGCAAATTTACATTGGGGCCATCCATCGACACCTGTATAATTTTGTGTAATGTATTCACAGGCAAAGAGTTTTTAAAAGCACTTAACAGGTCTGCTGCAGTCGAATGGCCGAGAAATGCTGATGTAAGATATCGAGTGCAAGTAATTGAATCATCTTCATTCCAGTAACGGACAGAAATGTCCATTTGCTGTTTCTGGGCAATTTTATTTAAACTTTCATCAAAGCCAACTACAAGATGAGAAGATTTTGATATATCAGCATGCAGTTCCTTTTGAAATTCTGGAGCCAATCCGTGAACTATTGTATAGGATACTTTCGATTTTCCCAACTGCAATTTAGCTGCAATTTTGCTGTCGTGATACATCTTACGATGCATTGCTACACTATTTTCTGCATTCCTTAAGGAATTATGAGCCATAACACAATACAAACACCAAAGTATTTCGGCACGTGTTACAGAATCATTTAATAAGTAATTTGTCAATGATTTTGATTCCTTTCTAGCACTGCCACATGTGCACGTGCAAGAACATGTTGCGGATGGGTTTAGATAAGAATTATCAGCATTCGAGGAAGTATCAGGCAGAGATTTAGAACTGCTGACTGGATCTGTTTGGAACAACGGAGGGGAAGATACTTGAGGTGAGCTGGGTTCATCAGAACTAAACAATTTTGAAGATTCAGACAAAGGTGAAGAAGACTCTGAAGCAGAATTATTTTGTGACGCTGCTGATGTAGGCCTAGTTGTTTTACAGTACACTGCTATGGATGAACTCATGTGAAATCCTTGCACTCTTCTGCTGTGTTTCACTCCAGATGCATGACTGGTAAGAGCCTGCTTCCCCATATTACTCAGTTCAATCCTGTGATTGCAAAGTTTGCACCAAGCTGCATATGGGCTGCCATCAATAGCCTGAGCCCATGAGAGGGATGGGTTCTGGTTCCATTCATCCCTGAATGTAGTTTTTCTGAGTTTTGAAGCCATGTTGTGACCTGTTAAAATTAAATAATTTTTTACCTTTATCACACTAATCTTTAAAATAATATTCTTGTGAGAAAATTAACCTATTTTTCATTAATTAGCAAATAAACGTTTCAGGCACCACAAACACAGATAAAATCAATGCAAGTACTGATAGGCCTATCAGCACATATTTTCTATACAAAGTAACCGTCAGCTTCAACTTCAAGCATCTTTTATAAGATAGGCCTAGGCCTAATGTAAACTTATGAACTGAAAATAAATCTGAAAAAATATAGGATATGTTCCAGCAACAATAGCTTGTTTCAGGAAATAGTCACATTTTATCTACAAAATTGCTGTGTGTTCATGTATTTTAAAAAATTTGCATTGTCCGGCCTGGCCTACTTCGAAGCAAGAAAAATGCTTAACTAACGTAAAATTCAAAAAATAAATAATATAGTACGTTACAACATGACTTGTGTTTGACCCGATTTATAAACTCTGCAAGCACGCATGTCCGAATCAAAAAGTTGAACTCTCACCTTCTTAATGTTCCGGTTTATAAACAGTTTATAAACCGGAACGTGAAAAAAGGTGAGTGTTCTACTTTTTGCTTTACTCAGACATGCGTGCTTGCGGAGTTTACAAACCAAGAACATCACGAACCGTTGCCGAGCGAACGAAACAAATTAGGCAACAGTTTGCGACTTGCCCATAGAGCAACTATAGTAGAGTATACATACATTTTGTTTCTTACCTTTGTTTGGCTGATGATATAATAATTCACTTATCCATCAACAAAAACGATAACCAAAATCAACAAGAGTACACAAATGTGCGCCATTTTGGCCAGCCTAACAGGCCGCAATGTGTACAGCCATGTGCCGATTATAATCGATACGTCGATCATTGTGTACGCGGCGAATTGAACAATCGATATGCATATTGTATTGTGCTGCTGCGTGAAGAACAAACACGGCCAAAATTTCCAGACGATTTTTAAAAAATCCCTGACATTTCCCTGACTTTTCCCTGACACACGAAATTCCCTGACAATTCCCAGTTTTCCAGGTTTTCCAGGTCGCTGGACACCCTGGCTAGGTTCATAGCGATTCAAGGTTGCCTGGCACATCATTCTTGTGCATAGCTAATAGGTGAAGCTACAGACAACTGGTACGCAATGCATGTCTGTCAGCTTCAGGCAGCAACTCCTATACAGGAAGATGGAACAAACGAGAATATCCATGGCACCTTTTTCAACGTGTTGACATGACAAAGTTTCAGGTTATCTGACACTAAAACTACAAAAAAAGTTGTCATTACAGACACAGTAAAAATGTAAGTTGGGCATTTCAATGCAGAATTCTGGAAATGGGGCCCAGAAGTGGGCGCTGCCTGGTTGAGACAAAAAGAAACTAACTCAGGTTGCCCACCTCGCTGCTCGGCATCTGGCCCTACACCGCACGCAGAGTTCACTACGCAAGGACCGTGGGTGCTGGACGTACGGTCAGCTCGTTGATGGCGACAGCGGCGACAGGCGCCGTGTGCCCACGCAGCTGGCGCACGAAGATGCGGCGCGAGAGGTCCCAGACGATGGCAGTGGAGTCGCGAGAGCCGGACACCACCACATTGTAGGCGGGGCTGCAGGCGAGGCAGGTGACTGCGTCCGTGTGTCCGTAGAGGCACTGCTTGATGACTAGTTGCTTGCGAGCGTGTTCCCACACCGTTACCACCTGCCACATACATCATACACTAACTATCAGCACCTGCCACATACGTCACACACCAACTCACAGCACCTGCCACATGCGTCACACATCAACTCCATGAATGGTCACAGTACATTCATATCGTAGGCATAAAGTACAGTTTCCGTACACAATAATTTCCCACAGGACTTCCCGTTGTAAGCACATAGCAGTGAGACCAATTTCATGAGACGATAAAGCTTCTCCAAAAAGTGTTAATCTAATTTAGGTAAAGGAAACCCTGTTCTTTACCTACAGCTTGAAACCTGTATGCCAAATGATAGGTTGCTAATTCTCACATTCCATTAATTAATTAATTTATTTATTTATTTACATTTTTACCATGCAGGCCAACAGTCAAAATAATTCTAGGGTGTGCACGACATAAAAACATAAAACACAGGACAAAAACATAGTATGATGTACAAGTAAGCAAATAAATGTATTAAATACATATAAACACAACTCTTCTACAATTATTAATAAAAAAGAACACAATAATTTAAGTACATCATGATTCTTGACAATATAATATTATATATTAAAAGCATGGAAAAATAAAAGTTAAGGGTTGATATAAAAATATAAATGGCAAGTGGTTTACATAAGGCAAAAAGGTTACATGATTGAAAAAAAAATAATTCTTGAAATTTATTTTTTATTTTTTTATTTTAATAAGCAGCTATATTAGCTTAAAATTGGGTTAGTTTTTATCACATTTATTACAAGTGAAATCAGTCTACAAAAAATATTATTTTTATTGAGTGTACACAAAGTTGAAAAAGCGACTATGAAACCGGCAAACACTTAAGTCCCGTATTGTCAAGAATATCTTTACAATTTAATTTAGAACTATAACAATTTTCAATGAAGCGAGAATCTAAATAAGTGCAACCAAATTATGTTGGAACAATTGTTTTAAAGTGATAAGATTAATTATTTTGTTTTGAATGTTTTCAATTTAGTCTCAATCAGATGGCTAAATTAAAATTAAACACACGTTGTGCCTCATTTATGACATGGGTGAGCAAGATATTAGTAGTTTGTTTGTTGATCCAATCAACACCAGGCACACTGAAGTCTCCAAGTATCACTAAATGATCTTGACAAGAGGTGAGTTGTCTTCTAAAGCCTCCATATAGGAAAGATAAATATATTTAGAGTTGTTTGAGGGGTAAATAGATGTTACCAAGGGTAAAAGATTTAGTTGAGGATATTTTAAGTTTCAACCAAACAGCTTTAACACCAGGGTAATCCAAGGTATATATTTATAGGAAAAATTGAATATATTTACTGCTATCAAAACACTTCCATCACGTTATTTTGATGTAAGTGAAGTATTTAGAAAAAATAAGATAATTGACAGTAAAATAGCGACAATTTATAATTTAAACTAAGATCTTTAAACCAAGTCACCGTGCGGTAGGGTGGTATCATAAGAAGAAATAACATAATTATAAAAAAATTCTATAGATTATTTTCTTAGTCCTCTGACATTTTGATATACAATATCCCACTCCTTGGGATACGAATGTACAAGAGTACTTTACGATGCTTTACCACACACCTGGATTGAAAACAGATCAGTATAACAGCCCAACAAGGGTTTACGTGGAGCCGCGCCAGTGTTGCCAGTTTTAGTTGCAGTAGAATCATTGCTAGAAACTTGTTCAGGATGAAATTTCCTATAAAAGAGACTAGTCAAGCACCCCTTGGGCCAAAACACTATATTATTGATTATACCAGGGCTGCCACCAGGTCATGAACATGAATCCTTGACAAAACATAAAAAAATCCTAGAAAATCCTTGAAAATATGACAAGCATATCCTTGAAAATCCTTGCAAGGACAAAATAAGTATTTTGACCCTGAAAAAGTTTTATTACTTAAATTTGTTAAAAACTAATATCCATCCAAATGAAGTAATGTTTGAGAAAATAATATACTTAATAAGTTATTATTGTTCCCATAACCAGTAGGCTTAAAATACTAATTCAGAAATAAATACACGCAACCAAATCAGTTGTTCTTACTATAAAATGTAGGTTCAAACAAAGTTCTTATTATTATGGAAAAAAGTACAACTGAAATAGTCATTTCAACAAAATGCCTTCACATAACAATGAAAAAGTATGTAGACAGAATAATGCAAAATATTTGGTTTATATTTTGTACAGTCAGTGTTCACATAACTGTTTTTCACAACACACTTATTTTATTAAGTTTCTTGCTTTTTTCCTCAACGCAGCAGTAGGTTTAAACTCAGCTACACGCTTCCTAACAGAAACCTGCATCAAGGCATTCAGCATTGGTGCCTGTAAAGATGACCGATGTGCTGTCTTGATTAGTTTGAGCTGACTGAATGCTCTCTCTACACTCGCGTTGCTGTGAGGGAGTATTATCATTGCTTTTGCTAATTTGCCCAAGGTTGAGAAACGTGGTTTGCCGTTCTCCTCATGCTTGAAAACTTTGTACCAAAATACATCAACTGCGTCTGAGTGTGGACAAATGGATTCAGGTAAGTCCCAAAGCATGTAATCAAAAAATTCTGCATTCAGAGAATTGTGTTCTCCATCAGAAATTACATTTGGGAAAACTTCAGCTAGTTTTTCCATCTTTTTCCACTCCCCACAATGTTTTTTGGTTGGGTCAAAAACATCTATGTTCTGAAGAACTACATCATTCACAGGAAGAAGTCTGTACAATTCTTTTGTTCCAGTCTCATAAAATTCCCTTATATTGTTAAAAAATTCAATTTTTTCAGACGTAGGAATCTCATTTTCTGCCAGAAACGTACGGGTTGCATGCCCAACAAATAAGGATGAATCTGAAAGCTGGTTTGAATGCTGAAAATCAATGGAGGTTAGATCACTTTTCTGAATCACACCAAACTGGACGAAACTTACAAAGTTAGCCCACAGTAAGTCCGCATCAACACTCCCATTATCATCTTTAATCACAAAGTTTGTGAGCGAAGAGTTTTGTTCAACACATCTGAGATTTTTTTTGTGACTCTCAGTATTGCCATGACGGCGCAAATCCTTCAACCCTCCATTGGAAATGCAAAGGATAGAATTACAAACTGTGCACTTCGCCTGGAAAACACTACTCCCAGGCTTCATCCATTTCAATTCATTCTCCCATTCCCGTTTATAATGTTGTTTGAATGGGACGCTTTCTGGTGATGTCTCTTGTTTTTTATTCATCGTAACGCGCACAAGAGGCTACGATCAAAAAAACTTTTCTTAAGAAATTTTCTGTTTCAATAAATAGCTGAAGCGACGACGTGTTTCTCTCGAGACAAAGTTAACTAACATAAACAAGTGGTATTCATCGTTAAGATTCCTGTTTACATTCAACACGGCCATAAAAGAAAACCGTATGGGTAGGCGTAGAACTTTAATGATTCATTGCTGTGTCGAGAATGTTGTTTCTCGATTCTGCCGCGAGCGGTTAAAATTCTTTTATGAGAATTATCGATAGTCGATATCAGTGCGTCTAATGGCTGTTTGTTTAAAGATTTTGCCCCTTGGGGCAGCACTAAAACGTGTAAAGATTGCGCTCCATGTTGAATGTGTCTATGCAGTTTGTATTTGTTTACAAACGTACGTTCGTGCAGTTTTGTGCTTAGCTTTATTTAAAATCTGTGATATTCGTTAAAAATCCGGCAATCCGTTTAGAGGTTTAAAAATCAGTGAAAACGGATAAAATCCGTGAAATCGGCAGGCCTGGATTATACTAAAATTTTCTTCAAGAACTGAAATTGGAATGAAGCACATTAATTAAATTGGTCCAAAGTTTGGCAACTTTAACATGAGATGAATTAAGCTTATTTAAGATATAATATATATAATGATATAATCTAATTTTTTTCAACAGAAGGATCCAAACGAGTTAGACAGAGCTTTAGTTTTTTTAAGTACATGTTTGCCCACTATTTAAAGTGTGGAAAAATTTATTATGCCCATTTGCATGGGAGTTCTCTTACACTCATGATCATGTTTCACCTAAGAGTTCAAGTTGGTTCAGGATTTACGTGCAGACTGCACTACAGCGAAACCGTCTTGGTCAACATGCTGGGTGTTGTTGCTTCTGCTCCTGACGTTGTGCTTTTCCAGCTGTATAGCTGCTTAGGTCATGAGATTCAAGGCATTGCCACTCGTTCATTCTTCGTACTACTTGACGTAGGAATTTTCATTTTCATTTTTGAAACACAAACTTCGCTTGATTACAATAAGTTCCTGTTTTATCTCTGAATTGCTGACCACGAAACGATGAGCAATGTCTTTAGAACCATATTTTTGCTTTTAAGGTCATCGACCTTGGCACAAAGCTATTGAACAATATTGATTAAATCATCCATTTTATGGACCTGTAACTTGAAAACTTCAATAGTGAACTGTTCCTGATTTCCCACCGTACTAGATTCCATTTTTTTAGGTGATCTAAACTTGTTTACTTGGTTTGACTGTGTTATATCTAAGATTAAACATTATTTTGGGGTAAGAGGAACCCCTGGAAGTCCGACTGATCCAAACACAGTAAGTCTGCATTTTTTGAAATAAATAAGGTTAAGTATATTAAATTAGCCATTTTAAGTCACAGGCATGATTAATTTGTTAAAATGTATCACACAGGTAACAAAATCCATCAACATAACCTTGTACGATATTTGTCTACGGAAGTGCGTGGGGAGGTACGGCTGAGGGAAGCGAAGAGCACTCACGGAGCTGGTGCCGGCAGTGACGACCAGCTTGACGGAGGGGCAGACGCAGCACACGATCTCCCCGTTGCTCTGCGTCATGGCCTCGCACACCATGGCCGTCTTGTCCGAGTCGTGGAGGCCGATGCGCAGGCTGTGGTCCGCGAACCCCCACGCCACGTACTTGCTGTACGCCGGCGGCACCAGCACCTTGTTCTGCTCCACCGCCAGCACGCTCTTCTCCACTTGCATGATCTGCCCCACTGGGCCCTTCAGCTCTGCAAGCACCCGCACGCTGGACGTCAGATCATCAAACCTCAATATGCATCCGGAAGGATCCACCAATTTATCACTTTGCAATAACGAGGTTTGTATCAACAAAACTATTACAAAATCTAATAATTTTTATGGAATTCCTAAATAAAATTCAATCAAACTTAGAAATAGTTTTCTCATTAGTACATGCTTAACACACACACACACACACACACATGTGCGCACACACACAAAATTAGGATGCTTCAAGGATACTTCAACACAATTTTATGTAGCACCAAAAGTATATATTTTTTTAGGGATTGTGACTCAAAAAAATATTTTCAATGCACTACTTTAAAAGAATTAAGACATTAGAATAGAGCAAATGTTTAGATACTACTTACAAAAAGATATACCATCAATTGGGAAGAATATGCAATTTCTAAGTTTCCTTCCCCCCCCCCCCCCCCCCCATGACTAAACCAAATCATTTTAGTTGAAACTTCTTTATTTTGGTATGTTTGTATTCGCCATTCGTAACTACAAGTAAATGTTTACGCTTGGAACAAAAACGACTTTGTATTACATAATAAGCTAATAACCATACTATTGTATTAAGAAAAAAACTTATTTCTATGTAATTTCTAGGAACTGTGAAAACTTTGTATTATGAGAGATTTGAATTAACAGGGTTTTTAAACATGAGCTTTCACTTTACAATTTTAGTCATAAAACATGAGCACACATACAGTAGTTAAGCACAAAATGGTCGCCCCTACATTTGGGACGTACCTATAATTTGGATCATAAAAATACAAATTTTTCGCTGGAATGGTCGCCCTCCAATATGGATCGCACCATATATCTGTCTTCACTAGAGTTCATAGTTCTGTGTCAATTTTTTTCTCCTAACCTAACTAAAACTAAGAACACTTGCTGGGAGGGGTCTGGGTTAGGGAAGACTCTAGGTGCGTCCCAGGCTAAAGCCTTTACACTTAAAAATGCTGGTTTTCAACCATGCAAGAAAGGTAGTCTGTCATTGCAAAACCCTAACCCTAGCCCTAGTATCTACGCTTCAGGAGCCATGAGTTAATTAATTTAGAATATGTATATTGTATACGCAAGATGGTGCATTGAGACACATTCAGGAAAGGATAGAACTGCAGTTAGACCAGTCACGTGTAGGCAGACGCTTAGAGAAATTATTCAGTCCTTCATTACAAGGCCCTAAGCCTTAACTTTTATGCATTAGTGATTTACAATGTTGTACGTTCTGAAGAATAGCTTAATCTAAGTTTATACACTGCTAGCAAACTTTTATTAAATGTGCTGGTATACGTATTTAAATTCAAATAGAGGCACGCAGTGTCCAGCTCAATGTTAACGCATAGGTAGAGACATGCATATTTCGCGATTGCGATAAAACGAATTTTTACGCGAATTTGAGTACATTTTTAAGAATAACGCGAATTTCTCACATTTTGGATAATAACGCGAAATCCTTGAATTTTCGGCGAACAGTCAGAACATTTTCCTCATTCTAACACGGCAATTCAATTTGTAAATACAGTAACAAACGTGAAACAACAAAAAACCAAAGATAACTACCCACACAGTGTATTTTATAACATGAAAAGTTGCTTTTATTTCTAAACATGTAACAATTTAAGCCTAGGCGTGTAAAAGTCCGAGTAATTACAGCAGGAGACAATCTAAAATGTACTAGGGAAAAACGTAAACTCACGAATATAGAAACGTAACGGAAATGTCGGAAATATTACGTGGCTGATCGTAACATTGTAAGTGCTGATACTGTATTTATGTCACAACTTAGCCGAAATACTGGTACGAGACATGAACTTCACAAGATAAAATGAGTGGAATCTTGGTAACTGTTTTATACGTATTATATAATTTCGGAAGTATTATACTGTTGACGCATATTTTTTAAACTAACCATTTATCTGTGGGGATCGTAAATAATTAATTATTGGTATCAAGACATCAAGATGAACGTAAACTTGAACATGTCACGGCAGCGAGTAAGCGGGTGCGTATACCAATAAACTGGTATTAGAACTGGACAAAACTGGTACACGGGAGGTGGAGCTTATATTTTTTTCCGCTAAGCTCGCTTCTATTGGCTGGCTGCTGATGGAAGGTCACGAGTCTGGGCGGAGCATTGAATGAGTTATACTGCGCATGCGCAGCTCAGAGAACAGACGCCGCAGGCCGCACTGTAACAACAGATGATCGAGTACAATGACCTTTCTCCGCGCAAGGCGCGCAATTGACGGTAAATTTTCATCAATTTGCGCCCCTTTTTTATTTATTTTTACTGTGTAATGTAGACCGTTCTGAACGCTGCAGGATGCGACTGTATTTTAATTAACTTTAACGTATTTCTTACTTTTCCCTTTATTTACACTTTCCCGCTTTTTACACTTTTTTACTTTGTCCCCATGAAAAGTGCAAATAAGGGGTTTTGCTGTATTTTGATATTCGGCTCGCCTGGACAGTCGATTATCACGGTGTTTACAGCAGGTTGTTTCTCGAAGCGTTGTTCTCTTATATAGTCTTTAGCGTTGTTTGTCCATTGCGTCCATTTTTATTAACCAAATACCAAATTTAAAATGCAAACACGGTGACGATTCGTAACATTCTGTTGTGCGCAAGTTAAAGTTTAACGGGTCGAATTTTGTTACAGATAGTTTTCAACGTCTGTGAAATAAATTAAAGGTGTACAATTTAAAGGTCGGCTAAAACATTAGGCCTATTAAAATGCCTAAAGTGCCGGTAACTGCAAAACAGCGAGCCTCTGAATTTTCTCAACACGGACTTTATGCTAGTGATTCAACCACACTTTTTTGTCGTCACTGTAATGTCACCGTCTCTTGGGATAGGAAAGACTCATGTGAAAAACATGTAGGCAGTGAAAAACACAAGAAGCGTCTCTCTTCATTGCAAGGCTCATCTAGTGCGCCTGAACGCCAGTCGTCAATATCTTCAGCGTTTCAGACAGCAAAAAATAATGTCCAAAAAGACAAAAAGTTGGAATTTATAAAGGAAACAGCAGAGACCTTTATAAAGGCAAATATACCCCTTGAAAAGCTTGATGATCCTAATATCAGGGCATGGCTGAACAAATACATCGAAGGTGCTGGAGACATGCCACTTGCGAGAACAGTCCGTGAGAAATATGTAGGGGACATAGCCAAATGCAGAATTGAAGATGCCAAAACTGCATTAAAGGACAAAAAAATTGACATACTGTGCGACGAAACAACAGATAAAATGGGTAGGTGTGTATTTGTTGTTTTATTTAGAATTCTGAATCTTCAACAGGATAAACCAGAAATATTTGTTGCAGGAGTTCACTTTCTTGAAGCTGCTAATGCCACAAACTGTGTGAGGGCAATTTTAGATTCACTCAAAATGTACAATGTACAGTATGGTGATGTGCTCTCAGTAGTAACCGATGCTGCTCGTTATATGACCAAGGCTGTTAGTACTCTCGAAGTAATCCTTGGAGACCAGTTAACGCATGTCCAGTGCTGGGCACATAAGTTAAATCTTGTTGGCAATGTCTGGGTGAAAGAGTTGCCTGAGTTGAACAATGCTATGAGCAAAATAAAAAATGTGTTCAACAACACCAGGAAAAGAAGGCACCTGTATGCTAGCTTTCTTGAAGAAAAGCATGGAGAGAAACGTCCATTGTTCCCACTTCCTGTTGTTACTAGATGGAATTCCTGGTTCAACAGCGTTTTTTATGTAGCAGACTACATACATGACATTGTTGATTTCTGCAAAACAGATGAACTAAAGGCAACACAAAATTCAGGGGTTGAGTTTCTGTGTTCACTCACAGAAAATGACATTTCTCTCATTCTTTGTCAAGCTGTCTTTGTGAAAGAGCATGCCAAGAGCCTTGTAGAGCTAATACAGAAACTTGAAGGTTCTTTGTATCCAACTGCCCATTCACTATATGGGGACTTGCAAGGTATAAAAAAAAAATTTGAAAACATCACTCGTGGCATTTATTTTGAGGCAACCAGTAGAGCTTTGTCTAACATGCCCCCCGCTAAAGCTGCTGAAGCTAAAGTGTCCATCACAAGAGCAGCAACACAAGCCCTTTCCAAACTGAACTCTCTCATGACAACTGACCCAAGTAGAAAGAGATTTGAAGCAATTCAAATTTTTAGTCAGGAAAGTTTGTTGCTTGCTAAATTAAACCCAGAAATGGTGCAGAAACTGAAAACTGTCCATAGTCTCTACTCCATAAGCACTGAAGAATTAACAGCTGGTTTTGGTCAGCTTCAGGACATTGTTACAAAACAAATGGAAACAGACAATTCAGTGGACGTAGTGAAGTCATTGAATGTAGTAAAGCTGTCACAGCCATTGTTTGCTTCCAGCTGCCTTGAAGCCATCTGGATGCCTTCTGCAAACGTTGACTGTGAACGATTTTTGTCCTCATATAACACAGTCTTAACAGACCGCAGGACAAATTTAAGTGAGGCTAATTTGTGTATCATGGCTACTTTTGCTTTCGAGAGCTAAAGTTTGAGGATTTTGTTCCATGTGTTTATGTCACTATTTTAGAGACTTCATATTTATTCTTGCTGGTTTAGGTACTAAAATATTTTCAATTACTGTATGTAAAAAGTGATGTGTAAATTCGATTGTAAATTACTGCTGCTAGTGCAACTGTACAATGCAAGAATGTGTCCAAAATTTCAAGGTATGCTTAGCTTAATTTTTTAAATTTATAGTGCTAAAACTATTTAAAAAATAACACCGCTTTTGATGTATGATAACACCACTTTTAAGGGTAAATAACAACGAATTTTGCTATAAAATAAACCCCAAAACTGCATGTCTCTACGCATAGGCCATAGGGCAGAGTTCTCTCGACTGTCCTCAACGCCAGGGCTGGGGTCGGCTCGCGGCAAGTTCCTGAGCTGTGATTGTATGAGAGCTCACGGCACAGCCAATCACAGAGAACTATGATGGTCGGTGTGCAAGCACCATTTTAAGATAATTATATTTATGTATCTCGTCGGGGTTGTAATTACAGACAACTAACTGTAACAAGAGGATTTTGATGAGTTTCGTATTTTTCATTTTTTTTTTTTAAATCATATAAAGTTTACTTTATTGTTATATTAACAAATTAATTAACTACAGTTGTATTTACTAACTATTATTTACACTATTAATGTTCGTCTTGCAAAATAGTGCCTTGACTGGACTGTATCTGGGGGTGTCTGCGGCAATGCAAATACTGTACATCTGTTTTATATTTGGTGCAGTATGAGGTAAATGCATTTTGGCTGCAGTAACCCACACTGGGGCTGCATATGTGATTATTGATCAGATGGGAGCTTTGTAGAGCAACAGTCCCATAAAAAATTGCTTGAGAAAAAAGTATACCCTTGTTCACCAAAAAAAATAAAATAAATTAATAAAAAAGAATATTAAATCAAATAAGACAGAAGCAACAGACCAAAATGACAAAGCTTGAATCCCACATACTTCGCTATTTCTCTCAAATCATTTCTAAGAAGGTTCTACTGTAATTCCCATGCCTGCCTTATTCAACAATTCCTCAGAAGTAAGATGTTACAATAAAATGAAGTAAGCTCTTCATGATGCATGTATGTATTAAGAGTTCCCTTTAATTGAAAAAACTGACCACGAGAATCCTGGCAAAGTAAATAATGTTAACCCTCGATTTAAAAAAAAAAAGTTGTTTACAATCCTGGCCAAGGGTGCAAATCTGTAGGATTGGGAAGGGAGCCTGCAAAAATTCACAGGATTGGGTTGAGAGAGGAGGGATGGCGGGGTAACGGCCTGAGATTTTGCACTTGGGTTTTCACCGACATAAGCCATCTCCGGATAGGGTGCTTCTATGTTGTATGCTGCCCATATAAAAACATAGTTTTGACGTTCATGTTTATCAATCCCTCTCACAGTCACGGGTTTGCAAGCGCAAGCAGGCTCAGCGAGGGGCTTCATGATCCTGGCGACCAGACTGCAGGACGCCGCGTCTCACCCTTGATGGGCTGCAGCGAGGGCCGCAGGTTGTCCAGGTTGTGGAAGAAGAGGCGGTCGGCCGAGCAGAAGCTCAGGCCGGGCGTGATCGGGCCGGGCTCCACCACCGAGCTGCGCTGGCTGATCTTCTTCGCCGGGTGCGGCTTCTTGAACAGCTGCTTCGGGATCTGCCCAAAGTTGTTGATGAAGCCGATGGTCGCGTTCTTCTTCAGGGGATCATCGATGCTTCACGTACAGAAGCACAAGGTTAACAATTCGTCCTTATCTTAGATGGAAATTGAAAGATACCATTTTGGTTTCAACAATTTATAAGCCACTATAATTTTTTTTAAAAATTGAAAATTGTAAATTTTGGATCTGTTAGTAAAGTGTAGAAGGATACATAATACTAGTGCGCATGAATTAAATAGTGACTACCTGCTACAAAAAAATTTCCAGCATGAAGTCACTGGTATCATAATCAAATCTGTTCTTGAGAATGCCTTCAACTTTTAATTCTGTACAAATACAGTATTTCACAGCAGCAGGAAATTTATTATGTCTGATATCTGCCTAATGAAAGACAAACTTGCAATATTAAATAGCAAACAACTGTCATGCTGTAAACTGTTCAAACCAAGATGGTGATTTTCTGTTTCTATTTCTACTCCTAAGATGCATTCCTGGAATATGTTAAATGCAATACCAGCTGAAGTAACATCACACAGACTGTGAAGATGATACAACTAAAATCAAACACGAAATTGTATAATTATATATACAAAAACAATAAAAACAAACAACTATAATTTGTTTCTGAAAAAGTGTTCTAATTATATCTACAATGTTTAAAAAATTTATTTTAATATTTTTTTGCACTTGCCTTTCAACATAGGATTTATTCCCATTGTATCTTTTACATGATCTACACTGTGAGAAAGTCAAGAGTTTATAGCAAGGAGAACAGTTGCTAGCCAGATACATACTACAGTCAGCTCTCTATTCTACAAAAGTGTACCGGAAATGAAGATCCTTGCGAAGAACCAAATCTGTTAAGGGAACCCTAAAAATTTGTTTGAATAGATGAAAATACAGGCTGGAGCTGCCTGGGAGTAGCAGCGCCTGCATTCCTGTCTACCCACTCTGCCCACCAATCACAGTGCTGCACCGATCCCCACACTCACATGTTTAAACCTGCACATTTTCTTTATACGTGTGAGAAAAAATCACGGTAAACTCCAGCCACACAAACGCAATGTAACAAAATAAATAAAGCTAATAATTAACTTCCAACAAAATCAGATGCTGTTATTTGAACAAGATTTGCTTTCATTCTAGAATTTTTAGCATACTTAATAAAACTGCTGGACTAGGAGAGCGTCGATAAGACAATAAGACTGACTGCTCAAGTGCACAGTGATGAGATGGCATGGTCAGAGTCAGCGAGCGCAAAGCACTAGTGTTGCTAGGTCATATCGTAACTCGAGTTTGGTAACCAACACAGACGAACGGGAACAGTACAAATTATTCATATTTACTTGTGACTACAATTTATAAGTATCCACTAGCTGGATACATAAATGTAATTAGAGCATCATTATACTTTAGTTTTAAAAACCAGTTTGGCCAAAAAATGAGTAATCTGCACATGTGGACACTGGGGAATTCAGTCAGTTTACATGTTTGTGATTTCAACGCATCCCTGCGGAAAGGACCATTATGGTATCAGTGAGGATCAAATTCACATGAAGTGAGATAAACATACGGAAATGTGCACCATGTACTTTGAGGTTGTCTGGGTTCTCAGCTCTACAGTAAAAAAAATGCTGATATCTTTCCAGTGGTTGCTAGCTGCCAGGCGAGTGGCATCAGTTGAGCACGCAGCCTTGCTGTCGGAGGGAACCCCAGGAGCTATCTTCCCCTCACGTGTCACAGCAGCTCGTTCCGAATAAGACAATGCTACCAGCTCATATTGGTAACAGGGCAGAATACTTGTGCCAAAGTGCAGGCACACTCACCAGTAATCACATTTACGCATACAACTCAACACGCCTTAAAAAAATGCTGTTAAGTTCATGGTCAGATACTAGACTTTACCAAATAATTAACATCACTTATATACAGTAATGAGATATACCACCCAACAAGAAAGATAAAAATTAAATAGGTTTGCAAACACCTTAATAATTAAAACCCTAAAACAGGTTTCAGAATTTGTATTTATGTTACGTACTTTACAAAAAAATTTACCGTATTATTACAATAGATGCATGAGCAATATTTATTGCAGGAAACTTTTTTTTTTTGAGATAATCCTCAAGTGTGTCTGTTTTCATAATGTTTACATCACTCTCGGTAGTTCCGTAACATGACGTCAAACCCATAACAATTGGTGGTATTGCTTGTGCCAAACCAGTTTGGGAACCCGGGAGATGCGGGAGATGCGGGAGATGCGGGAAGTCACCTGTAAATGTCGACGTTGCCCTCGTAGAAGAGGTGGTGGAAGACGTTGACGGCGTCGACGGCGGCCGGGCCCTGCTGCTTGCAGCCGAAGATGAGGTCGATCCACTCGTGCAGGTGCTGGGACACGTAGTCGCACTCCAGCGCCGCGCGGTGCACGCGTATGAACTCCCGCGGGTCCCCCTTGGCCCAGGGCGGCAACACCACGTCCCCCAGCTGCACTCCGCTCTGCTTGCAGCCTGCAGGCACCCTTGCTGGTCAGTCACGACGAACCATCACTGTGTGATGTGCATTTTCACTGCCATACATTAGCATTAGCCACAAACAAACCACACAATAATCCCAGATAAAAAAAAATAACCATAATGCAAGAAACTTAATCACTCAAACTGAGTAATAAGGAGGAAAGCTACAAGTCATACAGCCATCCACAAACTGGCAAGACAAAACATATACGGAGTGTGTAAATTAAGTAATGAGACTGGCGACGTAGTATTTGATCTACCAACACTGATGATGCGAGACTTGTAAGGGTGGCAGGTGTGATACGATTTCAGTATGAGTCTAAACTTTCTCAACACATTTCATTGTCCATAGCGATTTTTTTTCGTAAAACAGTTTTTTTTAGTGCATTCTAAAAATGAGTGACATCAAATTTCAAGCAACTGTGTGCTATCAGGTTTTGCTTCAGACTTGGGAAACTTTTGCATAACTTCAGCAGGCCTACGAAGAGTGTTTTGTCAAGGGCCCAGGTTTTTCGTTAGTTTAAGAGTGCGCGATACATGTGGTTCCGAGCAGCAAAATCGACGTTCGCGGCAGAGCAGATTCTGTAAATGCCATGACATAAAATGGATTTTGGTATGAGTCTTATTTTATTAACTAATTATTCCTAAAAACGGCGAAGTTTAGTAGATGAATGCTAGTATAATTTGATTGGAAATGGGAAACAAAATAATAATATTTTACAACACATATGTGTGCATGAGTTAGAAACAGCAGGATGCATTTAGAAGCAATACCAGCTGAAAAATCTGTTCCGCCGTAACCTTTGTAATCGGTAGACGAAGAACGAATTTTACACATCGTAGTTCACGCGTCGACACACAAATGTCGGGCACTCCGCACGCAGAGGTTCATTGCAGTAACACATAACAGATGTCGCACATGTCGGAGGTCGTCACTACTTGTTTTGTAGTATCGCGATACCACGAAGCCACATTTTAAAATTGAAATAGGTGGGAAACGCTGCAATTAGTGGCAATAAGACGCGTTTTAAAAAGAACAGTGACAAAGGAAACCTGCTTCTTTCTGCAAGGCGGAAAAATAAAAGTTAGGTAACTTATTTTTAAATTGATGATATTAGTTTATTTTTGATTGCAAAATCTTTAAAATGATTGTATAACACTTTCCATGTATCTGAATATTTCAAATAACAGCAGCGCAGAGACTGTAGCATCCGAGACCGGCCGCAGCGTGGGAAGATAGCGCGGGAAAGGGCGGGCGGCGTGGCGCCGGGCTGGCGGGGCGGGCCAGTGCGCATTCCACGTTCACACTAGAGGTGTAAAAGTAACGAAAAAGCGTACCTTATGTATTCGTTACTATAACAATCAGTACTCGTTACTATCATATCGTTACTCGTTACTTCTGATACCGCATAACATGCAACAAATCAAGTCGTATTGCGTACACGTACAGTATGACGTCGCGTAAATAATAATAAATAGAATATATACAATTAACAATATTTGATAATTAACAGTTTTTGTTAACCAAGAAACAATTAAATCTCATTAGAGCGGCTTTATTATATTATCACTTTTAAGATAATAAAAAAAAACGTGAAAATTCGCGATAATAAAAAACAAAAACATACATATTTCTAATTTGTAAAAAATACTTTCTTACGTTGTTTCTGTTCCAATCTCAAACTTTGTCTACAAACACAATACCTTTAATAAACAGTAAAAAACTTGGACGACGAATTTCCAAATTATACTTTACTTAATAAACAAACATCGTTCTTTATAATGTAAATTCATCGAATATGCGCCAGCATGCGTGAAACATACGAAAAATGCGAGTAACGAAATGCAGCTGTGTGTAACGTTTCGTTCCTCGTATATAGACGGCGCACCCGTTACTCAGTAACGAATACATACGGTTTGCTACAGCTCTAGTTCACAAGCTACGGCCGGAGGTTTTTTTCATCCCTCGTTGCGGTAATAGTCATTAATATTTAATTATATGTTGTTTATAACGACAAAATACACACCAGTAATACCAAATATATTTATTTCGAAAAGTTCGAGAAATAAAATGGTGTGAACGGGGAGGGGGGGGGGGGGGGCGCAAATGGACCAGCCCTGATTTTACAAAGGCAGCGATTTTACGAATGCCATCCTTGGAACCGTGAGCCAAGGGCGCCCATACCCACGAGCAGGGTAGGGCTGTGGCCGCCTCCCCCAGCTTTCAGGAAGAGGAAAAAAATGTATGGGTTTTTGAGGATTTTTGGCAAATTGTAATTTTTGACACTTTTTGTCAATTTTTAAAGGTCTGCCCCCTCCCCTTACAAACTATTTTATAGTCTGGCCCCCCTTACAAACTGCCATATGGGCGCCCTTGCCGTGAGCATACATAAAATCGTGGTTCTAGTATTATTAAAATGTGGAAAATAACAAGTTCTAGTGTTGTCACAAAAAACGAACTTGAACCCAAATTTGTTGACACGAACTTGAACGAACTATTTTAAAGTTCGGTTCGAGTTCGAAATTTCGAACTTTCGTACAGCCTTATGCAATACTACTCTTCAAATGTCACACGTGAATGGAAACCTATCAAATAAGCGTATCATAGCAATTATATATCGCGTCTATTAAAAACATTAGTTTAAAGAATTTAAAACATTTATCCAGGACTCTTTTTGGTCATTACATATTTGGGATTGCTATAGCCCGTCCCACTCTTAGATTGCAGTACACGGCTTATGGCGCGCGCTGTTGCCAAATCTCTAACACATTACGAATTTCAGGAGATGTGTGTCTTTGTAATTCGAATCTAACAAGAAGAATTTTGAGAAATCATATCGTAATTTATAATATTTTGTACTATAACACATATAAATTTGTAATAATGCCACTTTTATGTAAATTTCAAATAAAAACTACCTATTGTAGACTAAAATTTCTTATAGTTTTCTTTTATGTTCTAAAAATTCCATATATATCACATATTCATGGGCCCGATATATGCCGTATTTTTGGACAAGTCATGTCCAAAATGATAAATAAAATACGGTAATAGAAATTCTCGGTCGAGTAAGTTATGTGAAAAATCCGTACAATTGGGTCGAAATGGGGAATATTTTTTGAAAAACTGAAAAATCGGAACCACTCCCATAATATGAATCCCATCAGTTTTAACGTATGATAACTCGGAGTACCTTATACCAAAAAATGTTTTCTAAATAAATTTTTGATACGACCAGCCATAACTGCATGGGTTCAAAAAAAATTTTCACCGGGAAAAAAAACGCAACTGCCTTAGTAGACACCTTATCAAATCTGTTTAAATTGTTTGTTAATATCATAATTATTTTCCAAAACTTTGTCTAAAACAATGTTTGATAAGATGCTTGGTGTTGAGAAGGATAGAAAAATAATTCAAAATTTTGTTCCATGATCGCTATTAAATTCCTTCGTATTTATTTAATACATTTTACATATTATGTTCAAGATTTTACCTTACCAAGCGTATTTAGGGTACCATGTCGCTGCATTTCCGTCCTTATGTTGTAAATGGTTCGTTTGGAACAGCCGGTTGCTTTGGAAGCTTCTTTAATTGCATTGCACACACTCATATTTTTTTGAAAAATACTAAAATACCTACTTTCAACACAATATTGCACTCCCTCCCGCGTAGCCTACCGATATAATTTCTTTTCGGTGTTCTATCTTCCATATTTTATATGTATGTAATAAAAATAAATGTAGAAAATAAAATCACTTATGTTAATATATAATTTGTCAAAATTATAACTGTAACGAGTTACCAGATACAACGTGTTGCTTCGTCGCGAGACGCGATACTAACTGGCAGGCTGGTTTTCAGAAATACGTGTTTAAGGAAATACATGGTTGACTAAGGAAGTCATGTATTTGAAATTGCTTGTAGGACAGAACTCCACTTATCTAAACACACGACCCTGTTTCCTCTTACGACGGCAGCTTGTGAGAGAAACCTCTATTGCAGCGCGCTCTTGTACTGATAAGACACATCTTTAACAGCTATTTCCACGGAAACTGTAGAAGCAATTGAGTTGGCGCTGCTCTTAAAAACTAATTCAATTCATTGTGAACATTTTTCACAATTTCGTCCCCCATCTATCTTTAATAGGAAAAAAAATTTCCGCTGGTCAACTTTTTGATGTGTCAGTTTGTAAGAAAATGCATTTCAATATATTAAAAAAATTATTTAAGTGCTGAAATCTGTACAGTTTTTGTCTTAACATTTGTTCGGTGGCGTCCTAAGGCATTAATTTATTAATAAAAAAAATCTGAATGAAATACACATGTAGGTTATTTTTTTGTGATGTTAAACATCTCGGAATACTTCAAAACAGTTCACAGTGAATAAAGTTATGATTTTTAATTTTTTCGGACACTTAAAACATTGTTAAGTATTCAAAATAATCATTGCCTAATGCGTATTTCAATGCTATACAATATGAAATAAAGCTTGGTCCAAAAATTAAAATTTTAATTTCGTTTGATATTTGGCAACAACGCCCGAAGAAACAAGGACAGCGCTAACAGCAATCGGCGTGTGTTAGAGAGAGAGAGAATGCGCCCATTTACTTCCACACTGCAATCTAAGAGTGGGATGCTCTATACATCTGGACACACATTAATGTTAATTGTTGCTGACATCACATAACACACTATAAACAAATACTAAACGTCCAAAATATATACGCCACAACTGCATTGCCAGTTCACTATCTAGCACTAGCTGCCGGCCGAGGTCGACGTGCGACCTGAAAGATAAGGTGTAGCGCTGTAAGCAAATACCGCGTCTACCATAAAAGGAAAGTGAATGGGTGTTATGGGTTTGACAGAGGGGAAAAAGGAAAGGGAGTAGGGCATCGTGTTGTGAGGTTGTACGGGCCAGCAGATTTTTTCCTCATAACTGTAGTTCCGGATAACTGGATGCCGGATTCACGGGGGAGGAGTACAGTTTAATAGAATATTATAATTACATCGTAAAATGTTATTAGTCCCGAAATGTTTGTATCAGTACGCAGTGTAACATAGTTACACTTATTTGTAAGTGAGGAGTATTTCAAACTTTTGGGCATGGTAAACGAATCTTACGAGATGCTATAGCTTCAATTATTTAATGTGTACTACTTTTGGTGTTGAAGCCTTTTTGTACCCTTGTTCTGTTTTGTGGGAGTACATTAAAATAATCGTAATTTTCACCGCGACTGATACTGGAGAACATTGTAAAAAATCTCACGTGTCTAAAAATTTCATAAATACGCATGAACAGATGAATAGAAAACAAATTGCAATGGCTACTAAGGTAATATTCCAGCTTTAACAATAAATCGTTAATTTGTGGTATCATATGTTGTTTTCTACTAAGACTATGCTTTATTTCAAAATAAATCTTGACGTACTTTATATAGTAAATTTTAAAAAAAAACTTATTGGTGGAAAATAACTTGAAAGTTTATGTATTTTATCGCTCAAAGACTTGTTGGAACCTACAGCTTCGAAGCAATTCAATACCCTGAATATCTTAATGAAATTTAAGAACCGTTACTAATACTTAGCTAACCAACATAGAGGATTTTGGGCTCTTTTGGCGAAAAACCGAGACTGCCTGAAATGACTCATGCAAACTGAGTCAATAAAGGTGCTTCACCTATACCATTACAGACATCCTGCACTACGCCAAGAGACCCTGACCCTTTGACCCCATAACACGTAACATTTTTGAAATATTGTATTTCCCCCAAATTTAATGTTACTGACAATATTTCATTTTCGTGACTTTTTATCAATACATACACGACTATGTGACCATGAACCAAATGAGCCAAAAATCCCCCTCCTTATTTACGCCCATGGACCTATCCTACTGTAAATTCATTTCATATCATTTTCTTAAAATATAGGTACTCCATAATCTTTTATATTTTCTGCACACATTACTTATTATTTTGTGGATGCGATTTGTAAAACTTCGATTCTTGCAAGGGCCGAACACGGAATGTCAACTTTCTAAAGTATTCTATATACATTTTTAAAGTTAGTACGTAATGTATTATATATATATGTGTAAACTTTCTACTGTATTCCATATAAATATATATATATGTAAACTTTTTAATGTATTCTATATACAACGTGTATCTAATACTGACAAATTCTGGCAGAATATTCCTGGCGAAAATACAAGACGAAAACCTGTGTACCATACTTTTCTCGTAAATGGATACGGAGTTTTGAACCCCCAAAAATAAAATTTTCTTATTCTTGAATAACTTGCACTGCGTCTGATGATTTTGTAGAACACAAATTTTTCACCACTAGATACGTAGGTTGTAATGAACATACTTCAATGAATATAACGGCATATATAACGGCATTTCTGTTTTAGCACATTTTATCACCTGAAAAGCTAATAATAAAGAAAAAAAACCGGGGCAGGCATTACAAAGCACGTTTGCAAGGTGTAAAGTTTCCTTTCTGAAAAAATCATATGCCACAGTTTACTTACTGATGATGTTAATTTCAAGATATGGAAAATTCCATTTTCGGGGGTTCGTAACTCGATTTATGAGTAAAATGGTTATTAGGCTTTCGTCTTGTATTCTTTCCAGAAACAGCCTGCCGAAGTTTTTACGTTTTTTTTAGATACACGTTGTGTATATATGTAAACTTTTTATATATATATATATATATATATATATATATATATATACACACACACACACACACACACACACACACACACACACACACACACACACACAGTACACTCCCTATTTAACGCGGTTGTCGGGGGACATTACTTTTACCCGCGTTGTTGCATAACCGCGATGTTTCGATGTGACCAAGGTCAAAAGGCATAAAACACCGCCTGTGTTCTAATAGGTCGGCAAGCACGCACAGTATAGAAGGCCCGCCTTTGTGCGGACTTTGCATCCGCAGTTTCCACTAAACACGGGTGAAAAAATAAAAATAATAAATTTTAAAGATAAATATTAAATGTTGAATTGTTTTTATTTTTCCGTGTGCCGCGCACAGTTTGTCGCACGGCCTACGAGCACACCAAACGCCGCCAAACACACGTGCGGCACACAAGCTGCTGCCAGTCTCGTGGTGTCAGCCACAGTATCTGCTTCGTCAGTGTCCGTAACAAGTAAGTGCAGTGTGTGCGGTTACACACGATTCTGTGGTCGAAGTATTCTAAAAAGAAAGGCCGTAGTGATACTTCAAACCGAATATGAATCGCAAAGTACCGAGTTTGATTGACAAAATAAAAATTCTATATTTACTTACAGATAGCTTGTCTTTTGCAGAAGTAGGCCGCAGATACAGGAAAAAACGATTCTAGCATTCGTACAATAAAAAATAAAGAATCGTCTATCGTGTCAAGTGGTTAAACTTTATTATCCATGCTTACAGTAAATTATAAATGGTCACGTGTGGGAAACAAAAATTGCGTCAATTTAATTTTAGCGCAATCAGTGACGCCGTATTAAAAACCGTGTTAAACTATGTCTTTACTTATTTCACCAAACGCTGTATCGAGTTGCTGAGTGTGTGTGGCTCGGATCGGCAAGTGTTATATTCCCCAGCCTCTGGTTAAAGGTCGGGAGACCGTTACACATAAACATTTCCGGGACTTGTTTACTACCTCACGGCAAAAGTGGTACAGTATGGTTCACGTAAGTATTGGACCACTGAGAATTCCTGGGCAAAGATTAAAAATACGCTAGCTGATTTACTTTACTATTTAATGTTAAAACATTATACCAAAGTAAAAATATGAACGTGTATAATACAATGAATTACCCAATAATATTACATCTGTAGGTTTAAGTTGTAACAAAACATTTATATACAGATGTCCAGTAAAGTACCAATTAAGATTCTGTAGTGGAATTTTAAACACCGGACTACCTGATTTTGCCTTGTACGCAGGAACGCTGCTCAGTCAAGTGACTCATGCTCTGCCTGTGTGCTGCGTGAACACATTCCCTCCCCCACTCCCCCTGGTGTTTCTGCCCGCTCTAATCTCTACCTCTCTCCATATTCTCGGCTCGCCTCTCCCTACCCAGCGCTTGCCGACAACCAAGCCTAACCAACATTAATCCCCAGCCGAGTCACGCTGGATAATGTCGCTGGACGGTGGGCTTTATCAGGTCCCCTGTCCGATGCTTCATTTGTGAGATAAAGCGACGTTAAGAACAAGTTTTTCAGAAATTATCACTGGGCTGGATTGGACCATAATTTGAAAACCCTACAAGATAGAGGAATAATGTACGGAGATATCTTGTTTAGAATTTCACTGCGGACATTTTCTACGCCTAGGCTTTTTTCTGCCCGATGCTTAGTTTGTTAGTTACAACGCAAAATTATCCTAATCTGCTGTCAACCATTTATTCCATTATTATTCATATCTGACTGGGGGACATGGTTTGACCCGCGATATACCCGATTCCGCGATCAATCGAGGCGCGATATACCGGGAGTTTACTGTGTATATATATATATATATATATATATAGTGCTCAGTAACCAAGAGTAAACTTACTTTGGTTACGTTAGTGAACCTATGACTAGCCTATGGAAAGAAAACGCTACATAACATGAACGAAAAAAAATCTTAAGTAAAACATAATTTTTCACTCAAATTAATTACATGTTTCAATATTAATTTTCGATGGGCTCTTTCGTGGGCATCTTTATTGGAAGGCCGCGGTGTAAGGGTTAATGGCTGTCGCTCATTAGCTGTTATAGTCTCTGTATCATATTTAGATATACGGTAGCTTCAATTACAGAACAGCCACTGAGCGACAGGCAGCAAGCCCTCCCACACCTTAGGCCGCGGTCTTCCACCATAGACGGCCATGGCTCTTAACGACACATATAAATTATTCTAATATTTGCCGCAATATAGATACACTACTTAAAAAATAACAAGACTCTCTGGAAAAGGATTGAAACCCAGGCCACCACGAATGCGAGTTTAGTAATTGTACCTTCAGAGGTAGTATATAGGTGGGTAGTTACCACGACCATGTTCTACGTTATATGAGAAGAGACATACGTTTCCATTCTGTAGCGAGAAGTTAGCTCAATTTCAACATACTTAACACAATGATAATATAGTGAACTGTCATTCAATTTCGAAAAAACAATATGGTAATATTTTGTATTCAGAAATAACTTCCATTGAGATAAAGTCCATTTTGTCCGAACTTTGATGTTCACTTTTTAAAAAGTTTCTGGCAGTCCAATAGTTTCCTGGTAAAATAAGATCTTTGCAATCCTGTTCACAGAGACCTTTCTCACAAGCTAAACATCAAAATTCGTACAATGAAATAGATTATAGTAGTTCTGTTTAAATTATGATTACCAGTATTGATTGCAATAATAATAATAATTTATGTGTAATATACTGTAATGCCAGTAACATTCACTTTTAAGTTCACTTAATTGGTTACGGAGCAAATATTATGTTGATCGATAAAAAAAGGTATACTTAATTATACACAACATACATTTATAAAAGTTAACTTAAAGTTAAAATTAAAGTATGGACATTTGGATTTACAGAAAATATAGAAACTATTATCTAGGTCCATTGCGGGAAATAAAAGACAAATTCTTGTTTGAATTTTCTTAAAATCAAAAACGTAGACTACACGGACTTCACTTTTTTTTTTTTTTTAAACTTCGAAATGTAATTTGGAGAAACAATTAACAAATTTTCATTTAGAAAATAGTAAACTAGCAAACTGATTAGGATAATATTTCCTGGAGTAATTCAGCTTTAGTTGCTTGAGCCAGTACCTAGTAATTTGGGTGCCGGGACGCCGGCCAGACAGAGCGGAAAACTGTTCCAGACTATCAGGACGCGCCATTGGTATTAACGCCACCTCGCGCGATAAGAGCAGAAAAAGTTGAGGTCAAGCCGATATTTTGTAATGCGGAAAGTGCCGAGATCGCTGATTTTTCAGAATTGAATATGCTGTTATCTTCTCAAAGTATTAACAAATTATGTTGTGTTTTATTCTCTACAAATCAACGGTATATTTGTTACAAAACAAGAGTCAGAAACGTCAAGTGTATTCAAAAAGGTATAAATAAGAAGTTTCGTTCTGCAGTTGTCAGGCAGATGACAATACTAAACTACATATTAGGTATGTAGTGTATGTAGACTTGTATTCAAAGTTCTATTTTTTATGTTTCGCTTGCAGTAAAATGTGAAATAAACATGAATGATAAATTTACTTTGTAATATTTTATGTACCAGAACTGTTGTACGGTTTTTATTTAAACGAAGTGGTGTTGTATCACACAGTAACATCCACGGACGCCGAAACAGTTAAGCATAAAAACGGCGTTCCTTTAAACAAAAAAAAAAATTATTCGCTCTGTCTGGTTTGTATGAAACGGGCGTGATGTCCAGTGTCGTCTTGTGCTTCTCAGCACATCACAAAGCCGTTGCCTAGGCTGCTTCAGCTGACTCATCCCACCCTATCAGCCGCCCTTCATTTGTCTTTCTAACTCACGCCACTATCCCCCCCCCCTGCCGCCCGGTGGCATTCCGTTTTCCTACTAGTTTGCGGGATCGCCACACGATGTCGCGTCGTACGCTCTTCTGGCCGAATGCAACGCTATCCTACGAGGAAAAAATGAACCACTTCAACTGACCGCGCGCAAGAAAATATTATCTCCCTCGCACTCTTAAGGAATTTTCAGAGGGATGTCAGTCGATTGAAGATGAACCATGAAGAAGAAAGCCTTCATCTTCAAGAAACAATGAAAACGTCGACAGAATCTGGGATCTTGTGCATTCTGATCATCGGGTGACGATGAGAATGATTAGGGAAGGGGAATTTATGGAGCCCTGTGATATACAAAGATAGGGCTTTGAATATTATAAATTACAGTACTTGGGCTATGAACTATAGCTGCTCAGTGCTCATACATTTAAGTCGTGCTAAGGTGATAGGATAAAGCCACAACACTTACTAAATTAACGCGACGTGTTAGTGAAAATTGCAACTGTGAACCCAAGACAACACTGCATTTAAAACTCACCAAGGTCGAAATTGTTGGCGTTGATTAGAAAATCAGGCAGGTAAAAGAACTCTGGAATGAGTTCCTTGACGTCAGCCATATTGTGCTTGGATGCGGACAGCCATGCTTCTCGCACGGAGTTGAACATGCGGTCTGCGAGGTCAAAGTGTCCTCCCTATGGACAAACATATCGTCCTGTTGACCAGTGAGAAAAATAAACTTAGCGGGAAAAGTTTAGTGAGAAATCCTAGTGTGACAGGTAGCTATGACGACTCGCTGAGTTAACCTACCATTTTAATATAATGAGCTGGGCTAAATTGGTCAATATTATAATGGAGTATGAATCTAAAAAAATTACCAATATTAAAACAACCTTTTCCAGTGGATTTAAAACATGCTGCAATTCAACACGTAATTATGCATGCATTAGTCCTATGTTATGTTTCGTTAACACCACATTAATACCTATTTTAGAAACGGACATGTTCCTATGAAAATAACATAACAATGCTTACATATAAATTAAAGCCAAGCTGATATACGTTAAAAATACCGTAACCAACATCTGAATAATGCACAAATCACATAGAAATGACTATAAATGAGACCATCATTTTTGAACAGATGCAAAACAGGCTGCAACTTGACGTGTGGATGCTGTACTGCAAACAACCAGTCTTACTTTGTAAGAGGAAAATTTGAATGTTTATTAATGAAACACTAATATTTAAGAAAACTTATTTTTTCTGATGGGGGGTGGGTGGGTAAGGGGGGGGGGGGGAAACCACTAAAACACACAGTACGTACACATCTCTATTTAGCAACTGAACTATGTACATGTAAGCTCACTCTCTTTTAAGTCCCGAGCATACTACTGTATTTACCCGCAGAGGAAATGCTCCTTCATATCAGTTGCACCCTTAATTTTGGGCCAAAAAATCTAACATTTCTTACCATATGAGTCGTGACATATAACTGTCTCCAGAGGAATACAAGTGAAGTCTTTATTGTCCGTGTCAAAGCTTACTGCCGCGTAAGAAATAGCACTGATGTCCTCTCTTATACCTTTTTGGTACTTCCTTCCATCTTCTCCTTTCCACTAGCAATATACAACAAAAAATACAAAGGAAAAGAATGCTATTTTTATACCCATGTTTCCCTTCCCGTCATCACCAAGAGTGAAAAGACAGCAGGCTATTTTCTTGTAAATTTTTGGTCAGTTTCTTTAATAAAATCAAGTATGCCCTTTAAAGCAGTTTTGCCATGAATTTATACCACTTTTTTAAGCCTCCTGAACCGACATGGGTGTGAAAAATGAGACAAGATAACTAGACCTGTGCGAATATCAGTTTATTAAATCTAATTGAATATGAATACCAAATTATTCTCAAATACAAGTAAGAAAGAGAATTAGAATCTCACTGCACGTATCCCTCACTTAGCAGACTAATTCATTCCTCAAAATGCTCACATTATTCGAAATTGCATATTCTGAAGCAATAGTTTAAATAAATAGCAAGGCTAATGGCTAATTTATTTTGTGTTCCAAAATTGTGTAGGAAAATATACTTTACGTAATATAAATGCGTAGAATAACACTCAATGATAAATATGTTACACTGTATTAATCTTTATATGCCTCCCATCGCACTTTGTATGAAAAATATGACACCACGTGGTTATGTACATTATCGTCAGTCGGCTGTCTGACTTGCCCGCCCGGGCACAACATACGCGTACCTTTCCAAACCATTCTTTACTGACAGTGAAAACGATATTACTGTCTGAATAATTAGATTTTAATTTTTCAAAAATTAAAGTGCTTACCATGTTTTATCACATAATCGTCACACATTTTATACTAAAATCAAGTATAAAAAGTAGGGGTGCGACTTTTATGCAAAAAAAAATTTGTAGGTAAAGTTATTCATAAAAACAAAACCCATTCATGGAAAGTACATTTATTCAAAAAGTAGAGTATACAAAAGCACGCCAAAAAATTATTTAAATTAATACGTCATGCAACAAAAACCTTTCTTCAACTTTAAATAGAAAAACAATTTGTGACCCAAATGCCAGCCTGAACTAACGCATAACAATTATCGTAGTACATGCGCGCCGTAATACTTCTAGTTTTGTCTCAAATACTTGAACACGATGCATTATGCTCTCACTCGGAAGCCACAATTCCACTGTGATTCCAACTGCAGGAGATTACTCACGTATAGTTACCGGCAGACGTTGCTTTCATTTGTGTGAATTCCCTGCCACTGGCTAGACTGAGTTCACGGCCCTGTCTATGGCCAGGCGACAACAGTACGGCACGGCACATTTGGTTCTTTACACTCCTTAGTCGCAATTTAAATTGCCATAGCTGATGTTTGTACAACAGCAGATAGCATAGTCAGACCTGCGCGTGCATCTCTTCCCCCCTTGTTTGGCTAACTGTATCCCACGGCACATCCGTTGTTTACAGAAGTTGAAACAGACTTTGTGGCGTCATGCCCGATTTTTTTTTTCCTGAGGAGATTTCACGTTAACTGAAATTTACAGACGTGCTATTCAAGACTAGGACAGTAAAATTAACATTGCGCTAATTGAATTAGCGCAATTTGAAGATGTGCTAAGTGAGGGATAGGTGTACAACAAAATTTTCCATATAATGTAACAAATACATACAGTACGTACATAGGGAAAGAAAAAGTAAATGTGTAGTGAGTAGCTTCTGGGGAATTAGACAGATAATACTTGTGTGATAGGTTGGTTATGTTGTTAGCTACAATAAAAGCGTAATATATATATTTTTTTATATATAAAATTTGAAAGAAAAATATTGTTTTTAATCATACAGCTAACCTAATTTAACCTAACCAAACATCATTTAATTTCAGCGAAAAATATTTTCTTTACAATTAAAAATGTCTTTAATCTTTTATGTTTTGTTAACCTGCAAGATAAATTAATTAAGACATTTGGGTAACACGGAAGTTGATATTTTTTGTAACATTATTTTTGATTCAATAACTGTGCTTGTATAAAATAAAATTGTATCTGGTATGCTTTAAGAGTTTAAGGTATTTTTATTCCTAACATTGTTATGGCCAGGAATTTGAGTCTTAATTTATAAAAATATTAATTTGCTGGTGTTAAAGTGGCCATGTAACTTGGAATATCATATTGTTACGACCTAGGTGGTGAGAACTGGGTTCGTATGGGATAGCCCAATTAAGTTTTCCAATTAATTTTCATTACAGTTTTATTAATTAATAATATTTAAATTACTAATAATAATTTTACGTAAAAATGTCCAGTAACCAATCACTGAAACTTAAAAATGTTTATTCATAAGTCACACAAGGTCTGTCAAGTTCCACAGTTTGCACTCCTCAATGGAGCTAGGTTCAACAGTGGTTCGCCCCTTACCACATGCCTGTCCACACACACAGTCTTGCACCACTTTCGAGGGGGTCTCTCACCCTCTTCGCCGAAGTCGCACTTCCCTTCACTCTCGGAACTCGCTCGAAACTGTTGCAGCACTTTTTGCGGGACTCCTGCAGATGCCGGCATCACTGCTCAAGTACTTGGGGCGCTCTTCTTGAACCAACGAGAGCGGCTATGACATGTCGCGTCATCCCGGGCCAACCTGACGCCCGAAAAGTCCAGAAAGGCAGCGCTCATTCACGTTACTCCACGCGGTGGCCCGCAGAATTCCCAAGGCCACTCTGCGCCGAGTCAGGATGATGCGCGGGGAGCGGAGGGGGGAGGGAGGTAGTGATGACCCTTGTAATCCTGCCAGGTGCGCGTGGCATGCCTTAAGTCAGTGGAACGCACGACACTGCATGTGACGCCAGTGGCCGTGCAGGGCTGCCAGCCAGCTCCAAGCCTGACATCACGGTCTGGTCTCTCGCGTTTGTAACAATATCATACAGTATTTATGCTTATGTTTGCAAGTTAATCAAGTGGTAACAAGTGGCCATTTTTGATGTTTTGGAATACATGCATTCTATGAATTTACTTTTCTGTATGACTCAATTCCTGAATGTTGTTTATTTTACCAATTTAGTTCTAAGACTTGTTCAGCAGTAGACATACAATGTGCTGGTAAGGTAATCTGTTGTTTAATTGCTCTTTTATGTTCTTTAGTTAACATCCCGAGCCGGCAGCATAGTTGTTGGTGTGTGTGCAGCCTGTAGAAAAGTCATGACACCACAGTATTCTTATCAAATCAAATATGAATAATAACTATTTGTATTAGTATTCGAAAATTATAATATTTGCACAGTTCTAAATATAACGGGACAAAGAAAGCAAACCCGCTAATTGAGTTTGTCCCAAAGTCCCTGCCACTTCCTTACTCTCTTCTTCCCTTTAATCGGTAGCGAAGGCTGTCCCAAGCGATGCATGAGTCACGTACATACCTGCAGTCGCAGGAAGTGCTGCGTGAAAGGCTCCATGCGCACCAGGTAGGAGCAGACAATCATGGCGGACGAGTAGTGGGTGCCGTAATGATAGGGCGGCGTCTCCCCGTGAGGATCGTCCCACTCCTTGAACCTGCCAACACACACACAGCTCAGCAATTCCTTACTCCTCTGACACCGTACAGAGGCACACGCTTCAAGTGGCTTACTAAACTGCAATAACTAGTAACAGTCAGGTAAACTGGATGGTTATAAAACTAAAAATTGATGAAATCGCAGGTAAAACAGATATTCAAGAAGATACGCAAGCAGAT
The DNA here is from genome assembly GCF_032445375.1 of Bacillus rossius redtenbacheri. Lineage (NCBI taxonomy): Eukaryota > Metazoa > Arthropoda > Insecta > Phasmatodea > Bacillidae > Bacillus > Bacillus rossius. The sequence continues at coordinate 64,096,722 of NC_086334.1, forward strand.
GAAAGAACAAATCAGAAGAGATCATGATGTTGAGCTTGAAGGCTTGCTTGGTTTCGACAGCCATCACAGTGAGAAGATGACCACAGCTGTGTCACAGCAGAACTTTCTGGGGTATTTTGCCATACGGGGTGATGGGACTACACAACACCCAGTCCTCTATAGGGTAAGTTTACAAAACAAAAACTCTCATAGCAAGCTAAATACTGAATCCAACACCTTTGTAGACATACTAGCTAAAAGAAAGAGAAAGGACAGATACACCATTAAAAAAGTTCAAGAGTTAAATTCACTAAAAATTAGAAACTTCGGATCAAATTAGAAAACAAGGAAGTAAAAGATTACGTAAATCAATGAAATGTGCAACAAATGTGCTGGACACTGAAAGATATTACAGTTTAACCTCATTACAAATTACCTAACTTAGAAGGATTTCTTAAAGTATACAAGATATTTTGCATTTAGTAATAATTCAGTAAATACTAACGTTATTATTAAACAAGTACAAATACTGAGGGTTACCACAGGAACATTTGAATGACATTTAACTGTATTTTCATTCCTCTGCAAAAGATAATAATTAAATGTGGAAAGTCAAACATAATAGCAGATATGGTGAGGTGATGAATTATGCATAGGCATGTACGAATATTTGAATTTCTTAATACGAATAGTTTGTTATTCATATTCAATTAGACTTAGATTACTAACACTTCAAAATAATAAATATTCAAATGGCTATGAATATTTGACATGGCCTACCTCGTGAGTTTGTCGTATAACCAACCTTCACTTTTTAGTTTAAGTTATTTGTGCAATATAAATACACAGTTTGGAGATTTTAAAGCGACTACATAATCAAAAACACATCAACATACTCAGCATCTTAAACATGCATCAATAAGTTATTTCATTACTATCTTGTAAAACAGTAGCGAAAAAAATTGCATGGATGATTCAAAACACTGATTATTTGTGGCATTTCAAACTTGGAAACAAACTATTATTTGTATTCAGTTCATCAAATCTACTTGTAGCAGCAAACATATACAACAGCCGCCGTGTGTTCAAAGCGGACGGTCGTGTGTGTGCGATCGCGCTCCGTGTATATCTGTTGTTTTGTGATAAAATCAGTATTAATAATTCGCTACTTAATCAGTCTGACTTCTTGGGGTTCCCCTCAACCCTAAATGATCCGTGTACTTCTAATCACGATCTAACTCATCCGAGTATGTTTCGATCACCCACGAAAAAAACTCCTACTAATGCGACGGGATCATGTGATAAACCTATGTACGAGCTGCGTATCGAACCATTAAAGTCAGATCAAATAAATATGGAAGCTCTATATAATCTAGTGAATTCTCTAAGTGTCAAAGTTGATGAACTAAAAAGTGAGAACCTCGTGTTAAAAACGCTACTCCTTGATTCCAGAGAAGAAACTGTCAAAATTAAGCAAGAAATGATACAAATAAAGGAACATTTATCATCAGGTAAAGACCATAATGCAACTTATAGTCAAGTAATTAAGAATTCTTCCACTCACAAGACAGCGGAACGTGTAATTTCTCAACGGGACACGGTAAACCGCAGCCAGCCGCGTGACCTACTTACCAGTCAGCAGGAATCCCGATGCGTCATGAGACACGATGACAAAGAACGTGTCGACAGTACACCATTCACGTTAGTGGAACACAGGCGCAAGTCCAACACAAGAGATACCAGTGACATTAAACGTTCAACGGAAATGAAGAAAACTCCTATGAAAATTGGGATTCGTAACATTTCCACACTTAAAATGTTACCCAAACCAGCACCCAAAAGAATGAAAGCTCTGTTTGTGACTTGTTTCGACCCAAGTGTACAAGAACAAGAAATTGTAGAATACATTTCAAGTGAACTGAACTTAGATCATATTAAAGTAACGAAGATGAAAACTAAATTCAATTCATATGCCTCCTTCCATGTTCAGGTTTTAGAAGAGGACTTCAGTCGAATTAATAACATTGTGTTTTGGCCTAGCGGCTGCCTAATAAGCCCCTTCTATGGTAAATTACACCCTGAACAAATCTTGAGCAACTCATCCACTACCGAGGAACTAAACACCTCTACCTGCAACATCGCAACAAATTCTACTGCTATTTCTAAGCCTACATCTGCTCCTACTTCTGCCTTAGCGCCTGGAGGGGCTTCTCACTAGTTCAGTGTGAAACTTAAAAATGAGGAGTTTATTTTATTTTATCAGAATGTAAGAGGCTTGAGAACCAAAGCAATTGAATTTTTTGAAAACATCTCGCGTAGTGATAATGATTTAGTATGTCTAACTGAAACTTGGTTCACCGATAATAGTCTGAATTCTCATTATTTCAACAATAATTACCTTATTTACAGATCTGATAGGGACCCTGTATTAACTTTGAAGAGTAGAGGTGGTGGTGTCCTGACTGCTGTTAATAAACATAAATTCAAAAATGTAACATCTACGCATGAATATGACTATCCAGGAATAGAAGCTGTCTGGATAAATATAAAAACACATGATAAACTTTTAATCATTGGGAATATCTATATTCCCCCTCAAACAACTCCTTCAGCTTACACTTCATACTTTGAAGCCCTTGAAGATAAGTTTGTGAATTCTGATGTCTCTTTATTAATAATTGGTGATTTTAATGTTCCAGGCATTGACTGGCCTCAATTACATACCCAAAATATAGTTCATTCAAATATTAAGTCGAAAGCCAGATCATTAATCAACTTTGTATCAGCAAGAGGTTTAATTCAGCTTAATCAAACTCAACCTTCGGCCCAACTCTTGGACCTATGTCTCACTAATATTGAATCATGTCTGGTTAGCAAAGCTCTGGAACCACTAGTTAAAGAAGATAGCTTTCATCCTGCATTAGAGATAAACTTCCAATTTGATATGTCAATAAACGATAATACATCGTCTTCATATAAAAACTATAAGATTGGTGACTATCTCGGCCTTTTTATTGCTCTTAGGGACCATGACTGGTCAATTTTATACAATTCTAAAAATATAAATACCATGGTTGACTACTTAACGTGTACAATGAATGATTTTATAGATTTATTTGTACCTACCACTATTAAAAAGGCTAAAAAATATCCCCTATGGTATTCCAACCAGCTAATAAAATCTCTTAAGAAGAAATCGCACTATCATAAATGATATAAACGAAATCTGAATCCTTTTTACTATTTATTATTCTCAGATTACCGTAAGGAAACTAAATCACTTATGTGTAGGGATAAAACAAACTGGCTTTGTAATATTAACAATAAAATTAAGCAAAACCCTAAAAATTTTTGGAATTATGTTAAAATAATGAGAAAGGGTTATAGTCAGCATCCCTCAATTAAAATTAATAACTCAATTACGGATAATAATTATTTAATTGCAAATTCCTTTGCTGAATATTTTTCAAGTGTCTATGTTACTACAAATAACACAAATAACCAAAACATATCTTCTTGTTGTTCATACAATATTCCAATGTCTAATATCTCGATTAGTTTAGTCATATGGAGTATAAAAACCTTAAAATCTACATTGTCCACAGGACCTGATAACATACCAAATTTTATCATCAAAGGTTGCTCCTTAATCCTTGCTCCTCTCTTACAGCATATATATAATTTCAGTATTCTAAATAGCATCTACCCTGATAAATGGAAAATTGCAAAGGTTATTCCTGTACACAAAAAGGGCAAAACTTCTATTGTTTCAAATTATAGGCCTATATCCCTGTTAAATGGATTTGCCAAAATTTTTGACAAAATAATATTTAAACACTTAGCGTTTAACGTAAAAAATAGATTGTCTGATTCACAGCATGGGTTCAGAACAGGTAAAACAACCATGACAAACTTAGTCTCCTTTCTTAATCCTATTTATTCAGAAGTCATCACACGTGGTCAAGTAGATGTTTGTTACTTTGATTTAGCTAAAGCTTTCAACACTGTTAATCATCAAATACTACTAAGCAAATGTTCCAAAATTGGGCTAAGTGATAAATATTTATCATGGTTAACAAGCTATTTAAATAACAGAAACTTTTATGTTTCAGTACAGAATATAAGTTCAGATCTCCACCCAACTCCTTCTGGCGTCCCGCAAGGTGGCACACTATCTCCTTTACTTTTCAATATCTACATTGATGATATAATATCTGGATTAAAGAACTCAGTTGGCACTCTTTTTGCCGATGACTTAAAGATATATAGAAAAATCTCTTCATATCATGACAGCTATCTACTTCAATGTGATATTACAGAAATTGCAAATTGGTGCACAAATAATTTGGTCAATCTAAACATGGAAAAAACTGCTATCATTACCTTCACTAGAAAAACCTACCCATTGCAATATGAATACAAACTTGATAACTCACCTATTAAAAAATCTCAACATGTCAAAGACCTAGGAATTTTACTGGATCAAAAACTATTTTTTCATCTTCACATTGAAAACATTATCTCGGTATCTAACAAAATACTTGGTCTAATTAAATTTATCACCTTTAACACCTCCAATATTGACTCTATTCTCTCCCTCTATACAGCTCTAATAAGATCAAAACTTGAATATGGTTCTATTATATGGAATAGCATCAATAACACTGATATTGAAAAGCTTGACAGGATTCAATCTAAAGTATCTGACTATATTAACAAAAAATTAAATACCATCAATAACATAGATTTAAATTCCCTCCTTGGTTCATTATCAACTAGAAGAAAGATCTTAGATGCCATTTTTTTCTTCCATTGTTATTATGGTAATCTTATATGTCCTCATATATTTGATGTTACTGGCATTAAAATTCCTTCTTTTAATAGCCGTAACCCACCTTTTTTGTGCACACTTTTAAATACAAATGATATTATATATAGACTTGTTAACAATTTTAATATGTATGTTAATCACTTACAACCTACCAGAGAGAAAAAACTTGTTAAAAAAATTATTCTTTCGGCATCCAAAGATTAATTATCTTTATGCTCTAATGTTATTACCTAAATTATTTAATACCAGATGTATTAATCTAAGGATACCAACTGTATGTTATGTTGTCTTGTCTTTGTTTTTGTCCTACTATTTGTTGTTCTTATAATTTATTGTTTTGTTCTTATTTTTGTTCTGTTACTGTATTTGTTTTTTTTTACATGTCTTACATGTTGTGCCCACCGTTGGAGCCTTGTGCTGTTGGTGTGGCATGTAACAAATTAAATAAATAAATAAAAATAACATTGACAATCATGGACTATAAAACAAAACACGGACACTGCTATGCATTGGAATTTAAAAGTGACCGCATATGAATCGATAGCCACAATCAATCTAACACAATGCGCCACAGTCACAGCTTACAATGATGAAACAGACGTTGCAACTCAAAAACAAAATTAATAAACATAGATAATGGTTCCGAATTACAGAGGGAAGTAGCAGAAAATGTCTTTGTAATATTGCTGAACTAAAAATCAATTTACCTGTCTGCCATTAACAATGAAAACATGAGAACAAGGGTTTGAATATGTAAATATCAGCTCATTTAATCACCATTTCTGGAATGAAGCATTAAAAAAAAATTCATGTTTTTCATAAAAAGGATTTGATTTTGCAGTTTGAAAAAATGTTCTGGATTAATATGTAGGGTAGCTGGTTTTGGGAAACAAAGCAATTAAAAGCAGAAAAAGGTTGGCTTGGTAAGGTTATCTGAATAAAAAATATTTTAGCAATCATTTTACATATAATTATTGCAGCTGACTTAACATAACCAACCTTTCATATCAGTATTATTTATACCACTCATCCAGAAACCACCTCAATATAATTTTACCTTTTTCTTCCCCTATTAATTTCTTACGTTATATAAAAATTATTTTTAGTGGTATTCCTCTATTCTTCTGTTCTTACTATTCCAATTCAATATTGGTATTAAAAAATATAATTTCTATTCATATTTGATTCAAACTAAAAAGGGCGGGACGGGAAAGAACCTACCAAATGAGCAAGAATAGGCCTCTAAGAAAGCAGAGACAAAAATGAACAGTAAAATATAGTGAATGTGAGAAAAAAAAATATTCGATACAAGTTGGATAGTGAAATAGAAATGGTACATGATTCAATAAGTTTGGAAATTTGAGCAACACTAAAGGCATGACATAAAAAGATATACAAACATTAACGATGATGTGGACAAATCCTTAACATACATAGTTAAAGACTTTAAGAGGCAAAAAAGAATTCTTTTGGAACATAAAAATGTAAGTATTTTATGCTGATCTGTTACTACATGTAGAACATCTTGTGGGCGACATGTGAGGCACGGGAGGAGAGACAGCAAGAGACGGCCACCTCTTGCGGAACTGCTGGAGGCGGTCGGGGCTCTGGGCGCCCATGGGGCGGGAGAAGTCCCGGAAGGTGGCGGGGTCGGCCAGGTCCAGGTCCTCGCTGTCGAAGTCGGCCAGGATCCAGGGGAACACCGGGTACTGCATGAGGTCGTTGTAGGAGCGGCCCGCCAGCGTGTTCAGGTGCATCAGGTACTGGAAGTTGGAGATCTCGCCCCTCTGGCGACAGCATGCCCCACACACACGCTTTTCCTCCTGTTCACTCCAGTCATCAGGAACAACAACACAACCAACCAATTAATGTACTGAGGTTATATGCCTTATTGACTTGAAGTCATTATAACAGTATGGCAGGAGAAACAGGAGTACCTTACAACAACCACTCTGACTTAAGGTAATGTCATCTACTATGTTTAAACAATTGTGAAAAATTAGAGTTTGAGGCCACCTAGAAATGAAGCCTAAATTGCCATGGTTGAAGGTCTGACCACTCATCCAACATGACCCCCAATACAAAATACTGGAGATGCATGAGTATGCAAATTTTTCAGTTGAATCAAGTTGAGTCAAGTTTAGTAGTAATACCATCGAGTTGAGCCAAGTCAAGTCTACACTTCATAACATTTTAAGTCAAGTGAAGACAAGTTCTTAAAAATCGAGCCTAGCCTAAGTAATTGCAAAAATTTTAGAGGATAATTTTATGTTCCTGGTGTTTATGTTAATGTACCATTAGCATTATATTAAAGTTCACATATTTCTTTGAGTGAGTCATTTGAATCAAGTGAATAAATAAAATATAACTATCAAGCATATCATTTATGAATTATTTTAAAACTGAGTATTTTATTCCCGCTGGATTCTGGATAAATAAGATGTGCACGACTTTTAAGTTGAGGAAAGTTGTATGGTTTAGTGAATTAATTAAGATAAATTATTCTAGAAAAAATATCCTATATTCTTTTTTGAAAATTTATAACATGTTTCCAAATTGTTTTCCAAGAGCATTTTGTGATAGTACATGAATTAGTTTACCAGTAGTTAATATTTTTAAATAGTGTTTAGGGTATGTAGTTATGTTAGCTACATTATAAAGAGTGATAAATGGTCCACTGGGTTAGCTATATTACAAATAATATAAAAAAGTATTTGCCGAGGTTAAAAAGGTACATTTTAAATTCATATTTCACAGCATTATTAACATAGCTATCTCAACCTAACAGACTGGGCTCACAATTTTATGCTATTTGTCATCTACCTAACAGCCCTTTGCAGCACAATCTTGCAACATTTGCACTAAACTACCCTTTAATAGACAGTGGGTCAAAGAGCTTCTTTGCTCTACGCAACTGCAGCCGTCTCGGAGCCGTTATCCGTGAACTCAAGAGCACTATATCCTTCAACGTGAAGGAAACCAATAAACTGCGCGACGAGATGAAGATGGAGGATTGCTACAATGCGCAAAACGTCAACTGTTCCTGGTCCAGCATGAGCTGAAGTTGTACCAGCGGCGATAGAGTCTCCGAGTGTTTGGAGTAATGTAAAATGACCGAGAAAACATTGATGCCTTGGTTCTAGACATCATGCACAAACAAACTAAAGCTTTCTCACATCACCATTGATAACACTGATCAGAACCACCAGGTTGGGTCTAAAAAGAGCGGTAAACCACTGCCTATAATCAAAAAGTTTATGTCCTATCTGAACTCTGATCGTATTACATATATAACAACGATTCCAAAGACAGCTTCAATATAATTGATTAACTTTTCATAAGTGTAACTAGAAGTACTTAGGTATGCATCTTGTCTGAGCATATTCAAGCCTAGCTGCACTATACTTTTTGCCAATGTGTTTTAATTATGCATAACTGATGCAAAATGCTCAAGTGGAGAGTCACTCGTTCAAACACCATCACCAGCATGACCCAGATTTATGAGATCTAGCTGGATCCGAACCTAAATGTTTTAGTTGGTTAAGATTCTATGGCCTTGACCTCCAAGCACAGCAGTGTAACATCAAACCATACTTTAACGTTTTAAGTAGGTAGTTAACAAGGCAATAAATATATATTTCACTAAAACGTGAATTCCTACAATCATGACTTAATGAGACAGAATCCCATCCAGCGTACCACCAAGCCGGACGAGCTACACGACTTGCACTCACCACCCATCTCTGAGTAACAGACGTCTCCCCGATGAGATTCGAGAGAAGACCCGCACCTTGCTCCACGTTGGCCGTTCTCTTCTGACCGGCGACGGACTGCTGGGCGTTGTCTGCGATGGCCGTGGCGAAGGTCATGAACCTGGAGATGTCATGGGCGCACGGCAGTGAGCGCAACGCTCGCCAAGCGGAGTGTCAGGAGTATCAGGAAATAAAATCTTGTAAACCTTGTAAAGAAACTTGGTTCTTTCTTTGAACTTGAAAATAACAATGCAGTTTAGCTGTTGTTACTTTTATCACTTAATTTTCGGCTGTCCTCTCGTGTGACAGTAATGTGTGTGGACAGCCAGTGTGGTGAGAACCAAGGTTTGCCAGGCTGGTCACTCAGGTGCCACAATGTGGAGTTAGATCCTTCCTTTGCAGTTCTGGTGCGTTACTGCACGTGGCATGAGTTGAGAAAGGCTCATGAGGTAGCAGTCCTTTGTTAGGGCTTCAAGAGCAATGACTTTCAGTGAGACCGACATAGAGAAGAGAGTTTCTGTCACGCTGCGTAAGAAGATAAGTAGAAAATTGCAGTGTGAATAGTTACAAAGTGTGTCTGGAAATCTGAGACTGGTTGTTAGTGCTTGTCAGGAGAATTTAATGTGATGGTTCAAGTAAACATGATGTCAATGAATTCTTTTTCAATTTTTCACATAAGAAGTCAATGTACACAGCCCAGAGTGACATTTAAGGTGTTTAGAAAAGAATCAAGCAGAAGGTAAAATCCCAGTTGCCAAGTTCAAGAAATGCAGCAGACTGCAAGTTATCTTTAATCAACTTTTAAGGATTCCATATGAAATGGTAGTACGTAAAATATTTGTCAAGTTGTAAAGAGAGAGAGAGAGAGAGTGCTGCCTTCGACTTAGGACAAAGATTAAGCTGTGGCGGCCCATGGCAGAATATGATACAAAGTTAATGAATTAATTATGCACGAGAAGATATGCATAGTAGTTAACTCTGACATCTTGAGCGCAGCTGTTTTTTTGTCTCAAATGCTCACATAAAATTGAGACATTAGGTATATGCCTCATTTCAGTAACTTAAAGGAAATTATGTATAAATTTGTGCATAGTCTTTTCGTACAAAGTCTCAAACTTTAATGAATTGTTGAGTGATAAGGATATATATAAACTTCTGACTTTTCTCAAATACTGGGAAATAAATTTGCATAGAACTATAAACTGCTTAGTCAATATTATCATAAAATTTTGTTAACTAAAATTGTTAACTATAATCATTCTACGTGCATTATTATATAAGACCTCAGAAAACTACAAAAATACAAAAATAGCTTTCGGGATTGCAATTTTGTTGTAAACGTAGCAAATACACACATACTAAATGTGAATGGAGCAAAGCATAGAAATGTTAAAATTATAAGCTAATTTAGAGCATAAACATAAAATCAAATGAAGTTAATGTATTTAAACACACATAGGCGTGTGTGTGTATGTGTTTATATATATATTAGTGATGGTTCGAATCCCATTTTTCTCGAATCCGAATCCCAAACAGTACCTCGAATCCACCCCTCGAATCCGAATCCAGTTCTCAAGGGTTAATTATAAAATAATTTATAAGTTAAGAGAAAAAATTAAACATTATGCAGAATTATTTAACCCTTTAAATTTTTATTTAAAAAAAAACAAGGATTTTGACACGGTCTGGATCAAGACGATTCCGTTTTTGGTCACATATGTTTCCTGCAGTGCTGAACAAATGTTCAGAGAACACTGTCGCAGGTGGTGAACACACAAATATTTTTTGGACAGTTTATGTAGCCTGGGTGAACACGCAGACTGAGTTTTCCAGTATTCGAGAATGTTTATTTCTGGGTTAACTGTAGGATCACGTAATAATCTGGTCACTTCATCAATTGCTGTAGAATCCGACATGGTGGATTTAAGGCATTCAGGCATTATCTGTGAGTACAGTGATTCATGTATCCACGGAAATCGGAAAACGAAATTCAACATCCGACGGAACAATATTTTGTAGTTACCAACTTGACATTTGTTTAAAATCCCAAATGAAGGTAAATGCTTTCCTGAAATATTTAATGGAAACTGGAAGGCGCCATCTTGTCTTCAATGGTTTTAGGCCAAAAGAAATATTGTCGTGCATCTTAAAATTAAGCCTCACTAAAGCATAGTGATTAATATGCCCGAAGTTAAAAGTGACGGGGTGTTTTCTCTAGTTTACCCATTAAAATTTTTTATGTTGCTCAAAATGATTGGCTAACAAATTCATTGGTTGGCCATCATGGAATTCTCAGATAATACATATTTTAAAGTTGGTAGTCTACACAAACCAAACTTGGTCCTAAAAAAATACATAATTAGAACGTGTATCAGAATATTTAAAATTGAATTGTGATTAAAATACATGTGTACAAATACAAATGCATCCATGTTCATGAATATAAAGTAAGTTTCCCAAATCAGTACATGCTTCATAATTTTTTTAAATATAATAATGAATTAAAAGTACAATACAGTAGAACCTCGTTAATCCGTGATGCGCTAATTCGGGAATCGGATAATCCGGGACGATTTAAAAGAGAAGTAAAAAAAGAGAAGTAAAAATTGTCAGCCTTAAAATTAACCTGGAGGCTGGCAAACACTACAAGCCATCGCGTGGGCCGCCAAACTCTGCAACGCTGTTTGTACCGACCCTTTGTGTCGCCCCCCTTTCAGCTGTCACATTTGTCACTCTTTAAACTTGAGGAGGATGTCCTTACTTCTGCTTCCCGTCTCCCTTTGTTTGTTTCCACCCGCCAACGCACGGCAGGCGCCTGGCGAGTGACGTGCCTGGCTGGCATTCGGCTGTACGAGTGGGAGGGGGGAGGGTGCAAGGTCAGCACGATCTTATCTTTCTCTCTTCGGCTGTTGTAAATGACCTGAACTAATGGCTAGGCAGTGCTGTATTTCTTTAAGCCGAGACACTAATTCGAAGACGGCCGGCCGTTACCCTGAACGGCCTTAACCCAGCTGCACGCCGGTGTCTGAGAAGCTTGACAAGACTTCCGGGCTTTTAATCGCTAGTCCGTGAAATTCGGTAATCCCTGATTATCTCGGTCCCGACCATCACGTATTAACGAGGTTCTACTGTACCTCAATAGGATGTGTTCCAAGGAAAACGTAAACAGGCCAAGTAAATTGTAAGCATTTAAGTTTTTAAAGTACTACATTTACATCAATATTTTTCCTCGAATCCCGAATATTTTCCCTCGAATTTCGAATCTTTCGAATACTAGAGATTCGGTAGGATTCGAAGATTCGAGGATTCAACCTGCCCATCCCTAATATATATATATATATATATATATATATATATATATATATATATTATATATATATATATATTATATATATATATATATATATATATATATATATATATTATATATTATATATATATATATATATATATATATATATATATATATATATATATATATATATATATATATAGAGAGAGAGTTTAAATTTAAATTATTGTGGTGTATATTTCAATATTCACATTGGATAAAAAAATTTTATTAAGTATCCTTGATACACGCAGTGTACTGAATGTTTATTCTACTTCTTTGTGATAAGACACTATTAAACTTTTTTTATGATTGAGATACAAGAATTAAATTGAGAGTGAGATGATCATTTCAGTTCTTAGGGTCGGCTTTACCTATTCCCATTAAATCTAAAGAATAGTCAACCGCCAGTTATGCTAACCTACAGTTAAAGAACAAATGGTGTATTACGACTCATATTAAGCCGAAGGTTAGCTAACTGAGTCCTGACAAAGCCTGTAGTGTAATATTGAATGTGGTGGTAGTAAAATGAACTAGAATTTGGTTACATCAGTTTTTTAAGTGTTACATGACATTTCTCTATGGTACTCTGATAGTCTTTGGTTTTAATTTTGAGTGTGATTTTGTGTATTGTGATCATAATTATGACAGCTGCAACAAAAAAAAAAAAATATCATAAACTTCATCTGGCAACCGAATAACATAAAATGGAAAAGAAAAAAAAATACTTAGACATTTAACTTTCTTTGCTTTAAAAATAAGATTACAATTTCTGACGAATAACCATGTCCATTTTATTATATTTTACGATACTCTTGTATTTAAAAGCACGATCTATGCTAGGTTATGTTAAGACAAAGCAAACGGAAATAAGTCTCTACACACAAAAATTATAGATATAGAGAAACAAGGTTTCCGTAATAAAACAACTATTCTTATCTGTCAAACTGTTTATTTAATAATCCATTCATGTAGACCCTGTCTCGGCAAACTATGTATTGATTTAACTTCACTGGTGTGAGTTTAGTTGCTGAGCTGTTTTCATTTCAATGATATTATTATTCACATCTGTTACCTGCATAGCATGAATATATAGTAAAAGTTTTATAAGATAGGAAAGGTAAAAAAGGATAACCTTTATTTTCACATTTAATTGTAATTGGGTGAAATTGACCCATGTCTGAAGTCGTTTGAAGTGCATTTCAGTCCCGAAATAAATGTACTTCATTATGAATAAATGTGCATATATAAACCTATCAAAGTTGTGGTAGTTAATATACAAGTTATTTCTCACGAACACAGGTTGGAAGGACACTCATTTTACAATTTTTAAATGCAGCAAATTACACATTTTCTGGTGCAATCACATTTGTATTATATATATATTTATGATGTTTATTTACTTTGGAATTTAATAAAAACAAATACAATACATGCTCCGTGATAGGCCTACCTATATTATCACATCATGTAATTTTTAACCTAACCTCGATGAATGGGATGAAGACGCAATTTGTGTGCAGTATTTAATTACAGTAGAACCCTGTTATAACGAATCTGAAGGGAGTAGTTTATATGTTCACTATAGAGGGGAAACTTTATATCTGGGAAAACTTTTATATTGGCAATTCATACTCAAAAGCAAAATCTTAACTACACATAGGCCTAAGCCAAGAAAATAATGAATGAAAATACTCAAAGCAACAGTTTTATGAGCAAATGCAGATATTATTTTTAATGAACTACACATGTACAAACTTTCTATTACCTAATGGTTCTTGGACATTGGCGTATTATCCTTTTTTCAGGCATTTAATACTCTGTGACGTTTTCGCAGCTTAATGTGGATGTTGCAATTCCCAGTTCCTTTGCTGTTAACACGTACAGGACAGTAATGTCCAGTTTATCTCGCACAGATAATGCCTTATGTTTTTTACCGCGTTTTTCACCCTTTTTTATGTACGTATTTCTTATTGAAGCACATTTGCAGGTTAATAACACGAAATTCTTTTTACCATCAAAACTAAATAAACGAAAAATAACGAGTCTGGCGCATCAAAGATCACTACGCATCATTTAGTATCACAGTTGCTAAAGCTGGAACGAAATTTTCTTACATTCTATGGAAAAATTTAGTCCACAGAGTTCTATCTAGTGGTAGTCTTACGAACTTTACTCAATCAAAATGTCCGTAACGTAAACGATAAAAATGAGACGTAAAAATATTCAATTTGCTGCTATAATGTACATACGTATTTGTGTGGCTGTAATTTATGTTTAATTTTGATAACATATTAAATGTTAACGCGTTCGCTCCAGAATAGACGTTTTGTGAAAAAACTTGTAATAAAATGAAAATATTTGAGATAAATGTGCATTATGCCGGCAAAATTTGTTCGTGGTACAAGGGAAAACGTATCAACATTGACAAAAGTTGTGCGCTATATCCAATAAGTTAATATATAACCTCACATCATTTTGCCGGGACTGAGACGGAAATTCACAATAAACGGGAATTCATTATAGGCGGGTTCACTATAAACGGGTTCTACTGTAATTCATCAAATCTCACATTAAACTCCACTGGAATTTCCAAAATAGTCATCATCACTATTAACAAATAACCTTGCCTGATATCTCACCATTTTCTTTTCCAATGCTTGTTAGCCTCAGGTTAACAAGCTAGCCACCAGTTCAGCCACCGTAAACTTCAACTGGAAGAACATCTCGGAGTCAGATATTAATTTAAGGTCGTAAGACAAAAATAAAAGCAATATTGAAGTTATATTTTAGCCCTAGGTTCAAACGTAGGTCATAAAACGGGCCCTTAATATTTTCCTTTCAATGAATAACTTAAAATATGTGCTAATATTTTTGAAACATTTTCTTCTTTAATTTCACAGAACTTAATTAAAATATCACAAATTTCTAAACCTGTTCGTGATGAGCAAAGTAGCGGAGTCAAGAGCTCACCTGTGGTACACTTTGTTCCGCACCTTGCGTGGGAACGCAAGCAAGTAATTGCGGCCATCTGCAGAGAACACCTCCAGAGCCATCGGCTGCAGCAGGTAGCGACGCTTGTGGACCTCCCTGCACCAATAAGCACCAGTTTGCACATGTTTCCTGCATAAATTATTGAATATCTACTACTATTGAAGATAAACAAAAAATTCAAAAAAATTATAATCTATTTAGAATACATTTATAACGCCTTATGAGTTATACATATTTGTTTTAGCACAAACATGGTTTTCCCACCATAATTGCAGGCATGAAGTATTACTAAATAATTGTAAAATACTTTCAGGGTAACATAACATGTTTAATGTATCAATTTTGTGATTAAATAGTAGAGCTGGGCCGATCACCTATTTTGCCGATCATGCCGATGCCGATCATCTGTTGCCGATCTTGCCGATCTTCTGAGCCGATTAGAGCATTTCAAGTACCTCTGATTACACGTTGCTTTTGACGGATCACTATAAACGGTGAAATATTCCCAGACCAAACTACTTTTCATTGACATGATTACTTATAAATCACCACACAATCGCACACACATTTAACTGCGTTAAAATGTAATAAGGTCAAACCAAATCTTCACCTAATCACAACTCCGTCATTCTGTGATCGGTATGTGCCGGTAGACATCAGCGATGATAATTTTATTGGCCTTCCTCCCCCCTCCAGTGCCGCCAACAAACTTTCAATAATTCCCGATTGTAAGTTAACTTGTGAATACGAAATACCACTAAATGGGGAACAAAACTCTTCATCAACCAGGTTTTTATACAAAAGAAAAATAAGCTCTATTTCCCACTAAACAGGATAAGAATATTAATTTCGCTAAACAAAACTTTCAATACGCCATATTTAGCCCAAAAAAAAACTAAATAATGAATTGCCGAAGAGGTAGTTGTTTACTAACCACGCGACTACTAGCACCATTAATCCGTACGAATTCCGTCGCGCGACGCACGTCTGTCTAATCTCTGGCGTCACATAACCAACCTAAACAACAGTCGCCTTTCGCTATTGTGGTAATATTAACCGTAAATGGTAAACAAATACATAGTTTTCGGTTCGTAAAAATAAGAAATAACTTTGCAAATAATATAATGGAAAATTATTTTACCGAAAGTACCATAAATACACGTGGATATTGATACTTAAGTATGTAACTGTTCAATTTTTATAAAACTTACGCTATTTGTTTAATTTATTGGTATATTTTTTTCATGTGTGGTTAGTTTTACATTATTAAATCATATTATTTTCCGATGAATAATTGAATTTTCTTCCCGAATAGTACCGTAAACAAACATTGAAAGTTCTTAGGTATAGGTAATTATTCAATGTTATAAGTTTGCAGTAGGAGACCAATGATCGGCTCATAATTGGCTACGTTTTGCCGATCATTCTGATCGGCAAAATTAACAAAATCGGCCGATTATCACAATCGGGGATCGGCATCGGCCCAGCTCTATTAAATATTAAAGAGTGAGTTTTTTTTTACCGCTATTATGGGTGTATTTCAAAAGAATTTTTAAAGACGAAAATTAAGAAACTAAATTATTAGTAATTATCATGAAACTCTTTTTTAGTTCACATCAGTTATGTGTCTGGCAATTAAGATGTATGAATAAAAAAAAAAAAAGTTAACATTAAAAATTGTTTGAAGAACATTTCTGGATTACATAAAAAAAATTAACTTCAGTATGCAATAAGACACTTTTAAATGAGACTGTTATTAATGCTTAACACTCTTCAGCAGTTACTGTGCTGTCCGAGTTGCAAAAGGAACCCGATATCAGAATATGGTTTCATTTCCAACACAAAAACACCTACTACCCTTACTGGTTACAGAAATAGATTAGAGTTGTGTAGGACTGTTATACCTTTATAACCTTCTAAATTCGAGGACTTTTCAAAACATTCGCTATTTGAGATGAAAAGTTAAAGGAAATCACAGTATCATTCTGTTAACTGAGAATTTTTTGAATTTTCATTCCTGTCTTTTTTTTAAATAATTTCACACCTCTATTTTATCACTAACGAAACAAAACAAATTATATAGTAGGTAGTAGTTTTAAAGGTATACAACTATTAAAACTGTTCACAAAACTGAATTGAAACTAATAGTTTAGCTGCATGACGCCCAGCAACATGGAGAAACGGTAAAAGACTGACGAAACTATTTACAGATGGCACTGCTGACCACGATGGCCGCCACAGTGGCGCACTCACGATCGATGGCGCCAAATTCAAATATCCAAACCACCACACATTCCAGCACTATGCCCAAACAAAAACAGAAGTTAGATTTGAACACCAACAAGTACCGGATGTCGTCGTAGGAGAACTTGGAGCACTGGCGCATGGCGCGCGAGCGGCGCGGGCTGCCCGGCGACGGCAGGATGGGCTCGTGCACGCTGTCCGGCAGGGACTCTATGTCGCGGATCTCGCGCGACTTCAGGAGCGTGAAGCCGTCGATCACGTACAAGTGCTCCTTGCCGAACAGGAGCAGACCCTCCGTGGTGTCCAGCCCCTGGATCCTCGCGCACCGGAACATGTGGCTGATCTGCGGGCCATGCAGCACTCCATTCATCCCTCCAGGCCGGAGCCACGAGCTGGCTCGAACATTACATTAGAGATCAGAGCCAAGGTTGGACTTAGGCAAACCTACAGCACAACTGAACGTTTGGCATTCAAGATATCCAGTATGATGAACACTGACACAGACAAAGACCCAGGACTTGAATCTTCGGGTCAGTGGTACCTAAATCATTTGTTAAAATATATCATTCCACTGACAGGTGCTACTCCAGTAATTGTCTAAATGAATTCAAACCCCCACATCCCAATGTAACAAAGCTGAGTGGAGTTAGGCGTGAAATTACTTTATACCATTTCCTGATTTTATTCCCATAGTACACAAGTCCATTTGACAAACTTGATGACAAAAAACTATTTTCAATGAAAGTACTACATATAACCTGATTTAATACATGCACACAATTGAAAATGCACCATCCTCTGCAGTTCAAATCAAAATTATTAATAGTGCCATTAAAAATTACTCACAGACATGATTGTAAATTACATGACTGAAAATTCAAATTTTAGACATATTAAATTAATGTTTCTTATTGTTTGGACTTGTAAATATTGTGTGTAACTTAGTGTATAGTGTTTGAAACATTTGAATTTTGAACTTCCCGCGTTGCTTGCTAGCAGCGCCAAGTTTTTCAAGTTGGCTGCCTGCCAAGGCAGGTAGCCCTGCAGCTTCAGGCAACGAAGCAACAGTTGTTGAACCATCATGGCGGTAAGTTGTGCTATCGTGCACGCTTGCGGCCAATCGAGTTGTTCGCGAGTGAATCGTTATTAATTGTTTCGTTTTATATGGATTTTACAGTCTCATACATCTCTAGACAAAACACTTATCACAAAAAAAATATTCAAGAAATTGGCTCAGACCATCAAATATATCTACAAAAACACAGAAACTGTTGTGCTATGGAGATATGCACAGTATATGAAACAATTGTTCAAGGTTTAAATCAATTGTTACAATCGATTTACCACCATATTCACAAAGTAGCAGCTTATGTGCTGCATTTGTCTATGACACTATAGATGATGTGACTTGCGGCTTGAAAGAGTTGAAAGCAACTTAAAAACAAATGTAAAAGAGAATAGTAGGGTGGAAATTAGCTGTAAATATGTCTGTAATATAGTCAAATCATACATGGCTGTAGTAAATAAAATAAGTGAATATTTGAGTTAAAAGTGTAAATATGAGCCTTTTTTGTCACTATTTCGTAAATTTAGGATTTTTGTTTTAATTTTGCGGTTGTAATAAAATTAAATAAAGTAAGTCTTGTTTCATGGTATTTTGTGGTTCTTGAAAATTACCTGTTTTTATCAATGTACATTAACAAGATTTGAGCCAACACAATAAAGAGGAAATTTTACCTTTTAAAAGTGTATGGAAATTTTTTAAAATTGTAACCTCAAATAATTTCCAATTCTGTATCATTTCCAGCGGGAAATTTTTTTACCATCTGACATTTTCTCAAACCATATTTCCAATTGCGCACACCTACAGCAAGAAGCTACAGTAGAACCCCGATTATCCGCGACTCGATCATCCGATTCGCGGATTAACCGCGATTTATGTCCATCAAGTCCAATTTTTTAGTTACATATAACCAATGATTCAAAATGTATGTAAATGTTAAAATACTTTGCAAAATGTATATTGGTCAAAGTACTTTGACTCAGTTATGTTTATATACACAGAAAGTTTAAAAAAAAAAAAATACTAGTACATACATACGTATGTACATAATATTTTTGTGTTCCATGTTTCGTGAATAGATTATACACTGGTGCGCGATTCCACGTCCGCATGACCGGACTGTACACTCCCGCGCGCAGCACAGTGATCTGCATTCCGACGGATTATACCGTTGTGTTGTGCGGAAGTGTTGAGCGCAACATTTCATCATGTCATCAAATGAACAGAAAAGAAAGCGAGTGGTACTGTCCATCGACAGCAAAACAAAAATTATAGAAAGATTTCAGAGTGGAGAAACGATTGCAAACTTGCGACTGAGTTTAATGTCGGTAACACAACAGTGCGCGACATCATAAAAAATCGCGAAAAAATCCTTCAGTTTGCTTCACAGGCTGACACTTCAAGTGGATTAAATAAACGCAAGACGATGAACGAATCCACATTTAGCAGCTTGGACACTTGTTTGTTTGAATGGTTTCAACAGAAAAGGTCGGAGGGTGTAGCATTAAGTGGCGTAATTTTATCACAGCAGACGTAATTTTTTTAAAAAAACTAGGCTTCACAGAACAACCATTTTCCTGTTATATTACTTCTCCGTTATTTTATGAGCACCGACTGTACGGAAGTGTGTGTGTTGCAACTAGTGCTTGGCACGCAAGATAAATTCAGCCTATCACTTGCTAACGCGGCACAGTGATACGACGGTGTTTGTTTATTTCAAAACTCAGCTAAGAGTGAACGGAGAATAGATATAACGACCCCTCACGGTTCCCGAGATTAGGGTCGTTATAGAGAGGTGGTCGTTATAAGATTTCCAACCCATCTGCAACACTAAGTCATAATAGGCCGTTTTTGCACTAATTCCACGTTCAGCAAACTAAAAATAAAAAATCTAACATTTTAAATTCATATAAATAAAGGGGGATAAAAACACCGTGAATTATACGAGACAGAGACACCGTTTCAAAACCATCAAATCAAGTCTCAATGCACTGGTATGAAAAATCTTATCTCGAAAAGAATTTTGAAGGCAGTCGTTCTGTAAAACAATAACCAGCCCGATGGTGTTACTGACAACAGAGCAATGAGCGAAGTGTGGCAGCGTCGCTTACGGGCAATGAAAAGAATGCGTGACCTTGGCAGCTATCAGCTGTCTTGGGCCCTCGGACTGGCGGGCGGCTAGTCACACACCTCGGTGCAACAACGACTCGCGTGCCCACGTCTCCGCACACGAAAGACTTAAAAACCACTGCTGCCCAGCACTAAGCAGTCCGCTTCTATGTCAACAACGCACACGCACACAAAGCATGTGTATATATTAGGGATGGGTCGATTCGATTCTCCGATTCCTCGATACCACCGATTATTAAAAAATTTGGGTACTCAGTATCGGGTACTAAAAAAGGGCAAGGTAGGTTAGGAATCGGTGAAGTTAAGAAAATACAGTAGTAATATATTTTCGTCTGAACTTTACTTACTTATTTTAATATATCTTACCTGCCGTATGCGCATAAAATTCCTAATAATGCTCATTATTATTAAATATTAATTTTATACGAATAAAAATAAATAAAAACAATGTTACCGGGCATGTTTAACCTTTAATTAAAACTCCACGATCGAAGAACATTATTCCTCACTCATGTATTAGACGTAAATAAATTGTAAAAAGGGTTATTAATTTTATTTGCAGTTAAGAAAAGTCCATTGCTTTTTGTGAAGAAAGTGACGGTTATGAAACGAGATCACATCACGTGTCGTCACCATTTTAGTTGTGAGCCATTCAAGGATGATGGCCTCCACAAAATCTCTGGTGGCCATAAAATATAAAGTCAAGTCGAAACGTATCGATTCGTTGCGTACGGGACAAATTGTATAATGAAAGCAACAATCGATAATAAAGAATTCTCTGGCCATACCGCCAACAGAGGCTCGTGTTTATTTCTTGCAAAGAAAAACCGTAATAATTACTAGAAAAACACTTGAAAATAGTTTTAGCAAAACAATATTTGTGCCAAATAAATAGCATAAATACGAAACGATTCACAGTAACCTCAATAGCACAACGGTGAATTACGGCGTAATTCACCGTCGTGCTATTGAGGTTACTGTGAATTGTTTCGCATTTATGCTATTTATTTGGCACAAATATTGTTTTGCTAAAACTATTTTCAAGTGTTTTCCTAGTTTGTTAGTAAAAAAATGTTCGCCGACTGTCGTTTCAAATTACAATGCGAATGGTCTGATATTGTATCAACATGTCTAAAGTTTGGGAACATTTTCGCATCAATAGTGAAAATGACAAATATGCAATTTGTAATCATGGTAGTGCGCAAATTTCACGGAGCGGTACTTATAAATCTACAACCAATTTAATGAAGCATTTGAAATCCCGGCACACATTACTACCAGAAAAAATAAGTCTTTGAAGAAAAACAAACTTTTGTTTACAGCACTGTCACCAAGTAAGTCAAAAGGTACCACAGAAAAAAATAGTGCTACCTTTGAACCCATTTTGAACAAAGATGTTATGTTATCAGCGTTATCGCCTGTTAAATAACCCTGTCTAAATGTTGAACTTCTTTGTGCACAGCCTAGTACTTACTAACAAACAAACTTTATGTGAAGATGCTTCTTCACTGGTAATTTAAAAAAAAAAAAAAACAACCCTCAACATTTTATCCTAAGTTTATAATTATCCTTTATACATGTTATTATCATTATGTAATGCATTCAATTCTTAAGTAGTTTTAATTATGTGACCAGAATTACCAGGAATCGAAAACTGGAATGACTCGGAATCGAGAATCGAAATTTAGGAATCGGTACTGGTATCGGAATCGATAAAAATGTGTACTCAACCCATCCCTAGTATATATGTAATCTCCGAATGTCCATAGATGGCTGTCTGTGGGCTAATGACCTTTGAGGCAAGCATGACTCGGTTAACCGCGATTTTCGATTATCCGACTCACTCGTCCCCTTCATTAACACGGATAATCGGGGTTCTACTGTATTACTAAACACAAAATATTTTAATTTATACTTTAAAAAATAAATTGTATAAATTGGACACATAAATACCAAACATAGATTGAAATAATATATGTTTGTATGAAAAAATTGTTGAGGAGTATGAAAAAACAATCTTATCCAACCGTACCTGAGAAGATTTTGGCTCTGTGGCTGATCTAATGGCTCCAATTGGGGGTGTTAGTTATCTGACAGATTACCACTATTGTTCTGGATAATAATATCTACCTGCCGGCAAGAACTACCAAAAAAAAATGTCTGCTTAACATTCCTTACAAGTGTGGATTCTAATGGTTCATAGACTACTGTGACTTTCACTCTCAGTCATGTGATGAGCAAACAAGGCTTTGTTTGAAGAGTGACCAACACCCACATCACATACACCATGCTCCAACAGTTAGTCAGTCTTACCACCCCTGCAGTCACCACCCATCTCAACAAGCTAGAGATTGTAACATTGCAAGACACCTGCCCTCCCCAGCTCTTATGAGTATTATTGAGAGGAATAAATATTATGTTTTGTCATTCAGGTGAAACAGCTTCAAAGTCATAGTGACATAGTTTTACATACTTGTGTTTTATCAATTTCAATATTCTTGTAAGTAATTTTGATTTTTAATTATTTTATTCAGATAAGCAGTTAAACTAAGTTTTTACTGCTTTTCACTTTACTTGCTAGGTTATCATGTGTGTATATATAATTTTCAGTATTTAATTTACTTTCAATATTGTGTATATGCCTGTATTTTACGTTTAGATTTATATGGAAGCTATAATTGTGGTGTGCTGGGGCAAGTTTTGGCGGCTTAGCAAATGTTCTTTCATAATTTCATAATCATTAACTAAAATTTTACACCCAACTACCTGCAATAGTTGTCGAGATAATTGATAATTGTGAGTGTTCTTTTGTATGTGCAAGGAACAGTAGTTGTCTTAGCCGGGCATGATTGTGACTCGTTACAAGATACTTCCTGGACGCAGTAGTTATCCCGACCCATAACCAGCGGCACAAGTACTGTAGCTGACTGAGCAAGTACCTCAGTTAGCTTACAATACTGAGGTAGTTAAAGCTTTAATCTGACTGGAAATGATTGACAAGCATTTTTCACTAAATGTTACAATCCTGCTAGATCATTAAATGTCACGGAAACCTCACACATTCTAATGAGGCAAAACATACAAATATGTATGTATGAGAAATTTCCCAAACATTTAGGACATGTTTAAAAAGCAAATTAAAAAATTACTTTTTAACAGCAAGACAGTGGACAAAAGATTGAATATGTTTCACTTGAATGACTGTCACCTTCTCCTGCTCCTCCAGCAGTCGCAGCAGCGTCTGGTTGTCGGGGGCCTCCACCTCCTCCCCCGCCCCCGGGTCCCCGTCCACGTCGTCCCCCGCGTCGTCCGGCTCCGACACCGACCTCTGCACGGCGTGCCGCTCCAGCACGCTCTGGAACCCTGCGTCGCCCGGCCATGCTTGTGCATCACCCGGCCCTCTCGCAACTGGCTTCATTACATCTGGCCTACTCAGCACAGCACGAGATATAAAAATATTTGCCATGTAACATGAATAAATAGGTAATATCACAAACAAAGCTTATTTACTCCACTTTGGTTGCTTGTGGCTGTAATCATGTAAAATAAAAGAACAAAAAGTACAAAAACATTAAAGCTAAAACAATTATCAAAACATAACAAGCAATTTAAACACAATATTGCATGAAAAAACTCCAAGAAAATGTTTTTGATATTTTGGATTACAAAAATGATTTATAATGCAAATACTAATTTAAAGCAAAAGTATCTTAACTACTATAATATTAAAAGTATGGTAGTTGGTTGAAGGAAAATCTCATATCATAGAGGTAGTTTATCACTTAAGTGTAGAATCTTATGATGTAATATAAAGAGTAAGAATATGTCATCCACATGGAGCGTTTATATGGGCAGAGTTAACAGGATAACAACTAGAGCAAGTACCAAGTTCAATTACACAATTAAAGTAAACAGAATAGCTACTAGGGCAAGTAATGCTATCTTTACTCTACCCTTATATTCAATCTTGTTATTTGTCCTATTTACTATCGCCTTTAACTTTGCCTGTATTTTTTAGGATGTTATTTGCCCTAGTTGCTATCCCGTTTACTCTACCGGTATAAACACTCCTTTAGTTCTGTAAGACTAGCATGGCACCTTACATATTACCTTCACACAGGATAACACATAAAATTAGGATTAACCATAGTGATCTCAATAAAACCTGCTGAAGACCACTTGATGGGCTAAGGAACCGGTTCACGGCCAGACACAGGGATGACACACACTACTGACACTTGATGGGCTAAGGAACCAGTTCACTGCCAGACACAGGGATGACACACACTACTGACACTTGATGGGCTAAGGAACCGGTTCACGGCCAGACACAGGGATGACACACACTACTGACACTTGATGGGCTAAGGAACCAGTTCACGGCCAGACACAGGGATGACACACACTACTGACACTTGATGGGCTAAGGAACCGGTTCACGGCCAGACACAGGGATGACACACACTACTGACGGTGGCTAGAGGAACCTGGAAATCCTGGTTCTGAACTGGGAATTCCAGGTACTTTTGATATAGTAAAATAACTGGGAATTAAAATTTGATTCCCAGTTCTTTCGGTACGTTTAAGACTTTAAATCAACAACATAAAATTTCATTTTTATGCGCACTAAGGTGACACTCTCCTCTGGCGAGGCGATCATGCGGGCGGGCATACGTCGCTCTGCCTGCGCTCTTCAGATGCCAGTCGGTGTCCCGACCACTGTGTGTGTGCCTGTGGCTGTTGCACCAATAATTATTTAAATAAAGATATATATTTTGTTAAGTTTGTTATTAAAAGTTTAAATGTTATTTTAAGTTCATAATTCTGTTATTTTGAATGTGTTAAAATAATTATTTGTTTAAATCTATTTTCTTTCCAAAGTTAAAAATTGAGATTAAGCCTGAGAATAAAGTTAGAACATACTTTTTGCAATAAATAATTGGAACATAAATGTTAATCTTTTTACTTTTGGTCACTAAAACTTGTTTAATCGTACACAACTAACAATAACTACTTAAATCACAGACTGCAGCCACATTAATAAAAAAAAACTAGCTAGTACCGAAAGTACTGGTAATTCTCGATTCCGTTAAACACTAGTACCTAAAACGGTTCCCAACACCCCACGGAGGACCCACCTATTTCGCGGAGGTCGTCACCGTTGCTGTCGGACACCGGCACGTCGGCCACCTCCTCGACGTCCTGCTGTGCCTCCAGCACGAGGTCGCGCTCCCGCTCGAACAAGCTCTGCGGCCGGTACTTCTGGTAGTACTCCTTGCTGTCGTAGCTCGTGGCCACCTTGTACTTGAGAGCTTTCTGCAACGCACAGCCCAGCACAACACACACTGCTGTACGTCTTGTAACACACCCCAGCTTTCTCAACCAAGCATGTTACATGCAGGCAAGAGTAACTAACTGTCTTCATACAATTAAGAACAATGGCCCAGTGTAAAAAAAACACTATTAGTTATTATAGAATCTATTTTATAGTTTCGAGATGACCATTTACTTAGTGCAAACACAAGTAAATGGTTTTAACAACATCCACAAGTAGCAATATTATGATTTAAATGAAAACAATAAATTTTTTTGGATGGCAATCAAAAATACATAAAAATTGCTTATATAGTAAAAAAACCCTATATTTTTGAATGTTAAAATAACCAAATGTTAAAAATTAGAGGTGGGACGATACCACACTTTCGATACTCGATTCTGTATTGTTTTTTCAGTTCGATACTTTCGATACTCCAGGGTAAAATATTTTCCCATTAAGTAACAATTATTACAAATAACATAAATTAGTTTTAAACTATATAAATTCCCTCTTTATTACGAAAATACATACTGTAAACAACTTTAAAAACTAACGACTTATATAATTAAAATTTATTCTGATGTAAGCCAATTGGTTATCATAATTATTGCTAATAAGCTGTTCTAGTACAGTAGAACCCCTGTCATACACTTTTCAACGAAGGGCACAAAAATGGTGTATGATGCGGGAAAGTGTATGAAAAGGGAATGGCAATAATAATTTTTTTTTTCAATCTAGCATACCAGCACAATGTCAGATTAAACTTAAATACATAATGTGTAAATAATTGCATTATATTAATGAAAGATATGAATTCATCATTATATATACATATAATAAAACCACCAGAAATGTAAAATATGGTCCATAATCAAGTAAAGATGACATGAGAAACAGTGACCTTACAAAATGTTATGAAGTCCTTTCTTGGAAAGGGGGGGGGGGGGGGGGGGGGGGAAGTCACCAAGCCTAAATTAGAAATAAAAAAATTAGGGTCTTGTATAAAAAAAAATCAGAAATTTTTTCTTGTTTGTTTTATTTTACAAACAACTTTATGCAACAGAACAATTTTCAATAAAATTTTAACTTCAGAAACATAAAATAAAAAACAATCCGATCTTAAGAAAACAATAACAAAAGGGTATATTCAGTTCAAAGATTAATGAATGCACAAAATATGAGATCCGTGCCTTGGTAAAGCGCGTGCACCATTTTCATAATCATTGCTAGTTTGCGCCACCAGTCACGCTTGGTGCTGCCATAGATGCTAATAGCGAAGTGCACAGTCTTCCTGATACTATCCATATCTATGGTGCGACAAAGTTATTTTCTTACGTTTGCAAAGGTAAACAATGAACGTTTTTCAAAATAAAAGCATTAAAACGTAGTTTATCAGGAGGAATATAACAAAAAAATTTTGTGAATTTTAGGCCTTTTCTGCTTTGTAAAAACGTATGAAACGGGAAATTAATGATTTCATAAGTGTATGTTCCAGGATAGTAAAACATTGTAAATATAGTACTTTCAGCGGGACCAAAATTAATCGGCGTATGACACAGGAAAAAGTATGAAACGGGAACGTATCATCTAGGTTCTACTGTAGTTGTATTTTGTACGATGGCGACTCAAAACTTAATTCAATACAAATGAACAAGCATTCCTGTATCGAAAAAATATATCAAACTTACAGTTTCGATACTCGATACTTTGCGATACCGACAAGTATCGAAGGTATCGAAGTATCGAAAATCCCATCACTATTAAAAATGTTTCTTGTAGAATGATTATTGAATTTACAAGGTAAGAAATAAAAAAATACTGCAAAAAAAAAAAAGTAGGTTAGCTATGGTATGTATGCTGCTCCAATGAGCCCACTAAGAAGTTGATTGTGAATCATGACATGCAGGTGTTTGGGTTGTGGAGGATGGATGGAGGGTGAAGATTGTTTGCTGCACCACAGTGTGATCCTGACTGGTGGGTGACTTCACGCATGCAGATACAAGGTGTTTCCCTTCTCTACTGCTGGCAGGCTCAAGAAAGTAAACAATAAGACGTGGGTCAGCATTTGGGACCCATACGCTATCAGCAACTTGGGCCTGCTAGTTATTTAGGTAGACTTCAGAAGCTGGGAACTGTCACTGCCAATTTTGAGGCTGGCTGCAACCAATCTTCATTGTAGCCTCGTGGCAGCTGGGTAACCAGACAGTTCACACTTGCACTACAGGTCAGAACCATGGAGGTTTCCTTTTTTTAAGTGAATATGTAACTGCAGAAGATATGTGTATTACAGATCCCAGCCCCAGATAAGCACACACACATGGAATGAAAAGCCCCGTCCGAGGTATTGGAAGTGGCTCAGCAGGAACGTGACATAATATACGTACCTTTCATCAGCAAATAGCTGACAACACCCATAGTGATCCCCCTGCTCGTACAGGCCGTTATGCCTCAACGTTGCTCCAGCGGCGTGTTTTATGTGCGATTGGGAACACAAACGTCTCAGTGAAGTGTGGCGCTTATCGATTGATCGATTGTCGGCCACATGATAGTGAAAAAGTGTGTAATTGTACTTTCAAACAATTTTACGTGATAATTAAAAGAAACAACTTGTCAGCCAGCTAGTAATTTCCTGCCCAAAGTTTTAAGAAAAATTTGTTACAAATTTTTTGAAAATAGAAAAAAAAAAGTAACCCCAAGTTCCATTCACATACACGCACATACATTTATTCTGAAACCATTTATCAAGGGGGGAGGGGGGGGGAAGATGACCTTCCTCTTTCAGACATCACTTTCATAATGCCTTAAGAGGCCGTGTCAGTAAATTTTTATTTCCAATATTCTGGTCTAGAAGTTCTCTCTTTTAACAGTGAGATTTAGTGGCTTATTCAACCGAAGTAACTGTAACCGCAGCGCGTGATAAAGCTACTATACCGCCAGATTACTCGACGAAAAATGTATCTGGTTCCTCGACAATCTGAGAGGATGACAATCTGACCGGCGGCTCACTAGGAAATTGCGGATGCAGGGATTCAGAATCAAGAAATCTCACATTTACAACTGTAGTATGAGTCGTATCTAAAAATTTTAATACTTTAAATGTATCGGAATACAATTAATCTTCAAACATGTGGTAATTATTCTTTATCTGGATGTAATATTCCGTGAAAAATAATGGTAGTTGACATTAAAAAGTATACGAAATTCATAGTGTAACGTTTTAAAAGGATAATAACATAAATTCTTATGCTTAGATATTGCATATGCATTACACACAATCTAAATACAATCTCACTTAAGTCAGACTACCTAATTTTTTTACAATGCACCATCATACAGTTTAACAGAGGTAGGAGAACCTCTTATCGATGTTGTTTCAAAGAATCTAAATTTACAAATATTACTATTTATCTTATTATGATATGTATCTTTATGAATAAGAATTTACAAAAAAAATGAATTGATTACATTACACTTTAACATTACAAAAGACTAAAACACTAACAAAACTTAGTTTTATATATTGCTGTAGCATATTAGAAGACGAAATAACTCACTAGACTAACATTAAGAGGGCTGTATCACAAATTTACTTTACAGAGGAGAAAATATCTTTTAAAGATATTTCATTACCTCATTGATTACATAATACTGCCGTTGATGTGATCGTAGATATAAAGTATTGAAAAATTAGATTTCATTATGTTTATGTAAATATTTAGAAAACGTTATTGCTTATAGATGCTCATTATTTAAATAATAGAGAATCTTTTACTTTAATGTACTGGACAAACAAAATACTTATAAGTTAATAAGCTTAGTTGAATAACATCTTCAATTTGTATTGAATTCAATGTACAAATTGAAAATCATGTACAATGAATGCAACTGATTGAATTCAATAAATATTTGATCTTGTGAAACGGCCATAATGGTGATGTAGATAATTATAGATACTCACATGCATTTTGAGAGTCCTTATAAAGCCTATTACAATTTTATAAGTATACATTAAAATGCTTTTAAAATAGACATGTGTAATATAATTAACACTTGTTTAAATAAGATCATAACAATAAAAAATAAATGAAAATCCTTCAACAGTAAGTTATGTTTTATAAGATTTTAACAAAACACACATACCATAAGAGAATATTAATCATGCCACATAATTCAACACAAAATATTCATTCCAATAGGCGCTACGTAAAAATAACTTCTATTTTTATGCTGATAACTTTGCATTGTTTTATATATATCATTATTTTTAACTTTTAATATTCTCCCCACATTAACTGAAATTAAGTATTTTCAGAGCCTTAGCAAATGTTGGTCTGTACCACATACAGTTCGTACGATATCTCTACGTGAAACACATACAGTTCATTATTTGTAATTTTAATTATATTTCCATGAACATAATGAAATTAGTATAGGGCCTAGGTTGTTCACTGTTGAGTACTTCTGAAGTATTTTCATTGTGAGTTAACATACATACCAAATGCCATTCTTCCAGCAAAGTTACAAAGAAGACAACAAGATAATATATGTATAATATATATAATATGTATAATATATATAATATGTATGTAGTACCATATTTTAAACCCCTATTAAATGCATAATAACTCAATCTCTTTTCTGGACTATTAAGTAATAGTTTTTGATTACTGTTATTTGTAACTTAAATAAAATGACAACTAACAAATTAGTAAAATATATAATTACGTGCGATATAGTGTGACAGTTTTACTTGGACGGCAAACGAATATAATAAAATGTCTATGACAATGTTAACTTTACTCATTATTATGGAAAGAAACAAAATGGGCAGATAAGCATATTCTACGCTGACATTTAAAAATGCTCAATTCAAAATGAACATTTCTTCCCGATGACAAACAAAAAAGTTGTATGGTCGCGAATAATACATTCGTATGGCGTCACATCAGCGGAATATTCCCTTGGCATAAATGTGTGAAGTCTGTGACACAAAAACAAATGAACGAACAGCTTTTTTTTTTATCGGATGTGCAATCGGAGACCCTTGGGGTGGTTGAAGAGTGTCAGGTCGGTCGCCAGACCAGATAGTGAAAGCTCAGGGGCTTAGGATAGAAAAGGCCTATCTCCAAATTATTAAGTATAAATGTTGTCATGAAATAGTTAAAGACTTGATTACAACCAGGTTTTTAAACCCATCATGATCATGAAGACACTGATCGGAAGGTAATGTACAATACATTTCAATGGCCTTTTCAGTTTTTGCTAAATAATTATAAATATAAGCAAAATTCCACTGTAACTGGACAAATCAAAATATTGATTATATTTTTTTCATCACAGAAATAATATATGATATGATAACTAAATTTGAAAAAAGCGGTTATGTTAAATGTATTGTATACTTTCAGTAGGCAAAATTTCTGGCCCCTACCTCTTATAGACTTTGAGAAAAACTGCCTTTTAAAATAACATTGATATAGATAGGAGCGCAAATTTGTGACACGGCCTCTTAACCTTGCACTTCTGTGAGAACAACACGATTGAGCTCCAGTGTGACTGGAGCTGCGGAGCGACTCACATTGTCCCCACAGTCGAGCTCCGGCCTGTACGGGTAGTGCAGGTAAAACAGCTCGTTGCGCATCATCTTCTTGCGCATGCGGAAAGGCCCTTCCGTCATGTCCAGCATCCACTTGTCCAGTCTGGAATAAGCAAACAGTGAGATGTGCAAACAAGAAGTTTGTCAATAGTTTGTTTTTCCAGACACTCACAACCCCCGCAGCGTGTGGTCAAGCTTTCATGCACATATTAAAAGGCACTCTTTACGGAAAAAAAAAGAAACAGTTACTTTAATATTCAGTCCCCATAGTTCCAGGTACTGAGTTATATATTAATTTAAATTTATGAGCCAAAACACTATTAAAATGATAAATCGGTAAGGAAATCTAAACCATCTCTAACTTTAATAACCATTACTGCAAATAATGTGTGTGCCTGAGTAAGGGTAAATACTCTAAACACTCAAAATTAGTCAATTGTGTTATGGTTTTCATCCTCACACTTAACTTACAACGTATTTTCTTTCCTAACACTCTGCAAGTTTGCCAATTAAGAAGAGAAAGCCCATTTAAAATTTTCACAAAAAAAATACGAACATTTATAGCTTACTTAGCAATCGAGAAGCATTTCACTCAACATGCGACAGCTAATGAAAAATCCGTCATAAAACAAACATACAGCATTCAGTTGTGAATATTTTCACAAGAATGTGTCAAAGTGTGTTGCCTGCATCATGAATAGAGTAGCTTCTTATGAGGTAAAGATACTGATAGAGACAAGATTTTATGGTTTTATTTTTAGTCCAATTTTGTTTTTAAAACAGAACATTTCAGTGTTATTATTTTTATTTTTATAAAAGCTGTTTTGTAATATTTACTCAACCAAAACAGTGTTAAACTTTATGAGCTGCATTTTTAAGATAAAATAATTTGTAATTAATAGGTCTAAAACAGAACAATAAAAATAAATAAGCATGCATTTGTGATTGTAAATTGATTCAGTAAGAGATGCACAATAAAACAAATTAAATTAGTTTTTCTGATCCATGCACTTTGGTACAATTATTTTATTTGGAAATAACATTCCTTGAATTCCAAACATTAAAAGATAACTTTTTTTGTTATTTGAACTATGTTTTGGTTAAATACTATTTAATTCCATGAGAAAACTTTAATTTTCATGCTATATTATATAATGTATTCATTTGCATTTCAGTGTTACGTGGTGTTTTGAAAAGCTTTTCGGTGTTATTTTGGTTTTATCGCAATTTACCATACAACCTTGTTCCTATTGATAGGCTAATACAACAATAACTATAAATGCTCACTGCCTCGCCACTTAATTTTTACATTCTGATAACTGGATAACATTTTTATTATATCCACACAGAAAAAAAATAATGGTTTTGAATTTATAGGACATCAGTCCTTTGCTATCGTATGTTCTACACAAAATTTTCAGTGTCAGATAATTAGTAGAGACCCCGAAAAATGGTGAAGCGCGAAATTCACGAAATAACGCGAAAATTTGATACTTTAAACAAATTTTGTGACTTTCCTTTGATTTTGACATAGTCGCGAAATACACGAATTTTCGCGCGAAATTCACGCTTTTTCGCACAAAATAATGTCCTTATGTCGTAAGTTCTATTTATTTACGCCATCATAAACATAGGCGTGAAATAAACATAGACTGAAAGACTAGTGCCGTGATATTATCTTCGTTTTGACACGTTACTGAAATTCACGTATTTTTATTACTCTGTTTACAAACAGTAAATATTGCCATCGCAAATGAAAACAAAATGTAAAAATTGTCAACAATCGATATGTGCGCACTACCAACATAACAAATTGACTCCACAGTTTTCGTGTTTTGAATAATGGTTGTTTCTGTCGCAAGGCGCACTGGTGTCGATTTTTCTAACCTAATTTAATCGCATCGAGCTAAGATGGCAGTCATTTTTGCGTGCACATATCTATGAGTGTTTACAACTACCGTCCACATTTTGTAAGTTTTGTGATACAATTGAATTTGTGGCTAAGATGCCGAAAACTTCGACAATGTTTGATCGCGAAAGAGAGATAAAATCGGATGATTTTATATTTTTGATCAGCGGGACAAAATTATGATGTGCAAGTTCTGCAACGTGCGGGTTGATTGTACACGCAAAGACACGTGCAAAAAGCATGTGGCAAATGACACACAAAACAAAACAAAAAAGACAATTATTTTGTCAAGCATTCTACCGTGTCTAAACAAATCTCGATAGGCGACAGCGTGAATAAAGCAAACAAGCTTTAAAGTGCAGAAAACAAGAATTTTTTTTTTTTGATTTTGTTAATATGATGCTGTAAGTTAACATTCCTTTGGAAAAAGCTGATCATCCAGCTATGAGGGAATGGTGTAACACCCATGTTGAAGGTTAGCCTTATTTATTTAGAAATGTTTTCCCCCTCTAATAAAAGTTCATAAGCATATGTAGGCCTACAATATTATTGATTAACTTACCTTTACTTTAAATAAATATGCAAGTACCTCAGATTAACAAACACATAAATAGGACGGATTGCATTGTGAAATGGTCAGCACACCACAATACATTTTTGACTGATTTATTGATGGTTTGACTCTGTAATCCAGCAGTACCTAATCTAGAAAAGGTTAGGTTAGGTTTGGCTAAGAATGGTTTTGAATAAATTAGCCCATTAATATTTTCAGCGATAACCTTATAAATGCTACCTATTTATAAGTATATTGTAAGTTATGTATACATTTTAGGTGCAGGGGATTTGCCATCATCAGCCAACACTCTTAGAGAAACTTATGTCCCAAAAATTGGCCAGGCAAATAAGGAAGCAGTAAGGCTAAGAGGTTTTTTTTACACCGCCAATGGCATAATTTTTTCACAATTTTTTGGGGTCTCTACTGATTGCTTATTTTTACACCAATTTTTTGCATTGCTTGCTAATTTTTACACCGGTTTTTTGCACCGCTTTTGTCATTTTTTTACACCGAAATGAGCCAGTTTTATTTACCATTTTCTGGGGTCCTTAATAATTAGCCACAATGAGTGTAAACTACAATATAAAAATATTATTAAAATGGATGAGAAAGATTCCGTAGGAACCTTCAGTGACCCATTTTCCATATATATATATATATAAATTATTGAAGTTTTACTAACAAGTAGCTGCCAGTTTAAAAAGTTTAAAAACTGACATTGTGAGGGTTCCATCACCATTTCCTCTAGGAAAAAAAAGCCTGAAGATATATCTATGAAGTAGACAGTAAAAGTTTATTATGCAAATAAACAGGCATACATATTGCTATTCAGATATTTTCTAATTGAAGTTTCTCATAGTTTACTGTGCCCGAGGCATCACCTGCACGGGACGCAGGGCCCCCAGAGGCCACGCTCGCGCGTCAGCTCCGTCTCCGTCTGCAGCCACTCCTCGAACACGTAGCGCTGCATGTGCGCCTGGCCGTGGGCGTGCTGGCGAGCGCGGTGCTCCACCAGCTCCCTCACCAGCGCCACCTGGCCCAGCGTCCACTCCGCCAGGTCCCACTGCGACACGCTGGAGCAGCGCACGCGCATCGTCTCCTCCTTGCGCACCTTCGTGCGGCTGGCCAGCCGCGTCAGCCCGCCCGTCACCTTCTGGATTTTCTGCACACGGCACCCGAGTGCCATCGACCATCGGCCTCCTTCCACTCTGGCCGAGCAACACTGAGAATACAATACTGAGGGCACTGCACCCGGTTTAAGAGAGCGGGATAAGGACCAAAAGACACCCTGCCCTATTGGCTTCAGCAGATTTTATGCCATAATAATAAACACTAAAAAACATGACATTTAACACTGAAAATTTTGGCTTTTTTAAGCACACATGAATAATTAACATACTAAAAAAGCCCAAAATACAGTGACTATTAAGAGAATTATAACACTTGATGTAATTCCCAAAAAATAATAGTTAAAAGCCTTCAGTAGATAAACTAAACCTAACATTTTTAACTTCAAACATTCCATTAAATTGTATACTATGCATTAACCAAACTTACTTAAAAAAAGTTACAGCCAAAAAACATTTCAAACACCAATGCAGCCTTCCTGTTTCTATATCACTCCCTTTCTGAAAAAATAACCTTCCTAATACAAATAAACCTACAGTGTCTGGATAAAATTAAAAACCTCAAAATTTTAACGCTTGTTAACGCATATATTTCCTCTACAAACAATACCCACAACTTATTCTACTTAATTTGAAGTTCTTGAACACAATCTGCTAATATTAGGTGACTTTAATGTACCTGATGTTTACGGAAATAATATGTATACATGAAATACACAATGTTCTTGTATGAAAACTAAAGCACAGAAATTGATAAAGTTCACATCAAGTATAGGCTTATCCCAAAATAATTATTACCAATCATGCAATCATCTGCTGGACCTTTGTGCAATGAGCGGTCTCAAAAGCACTAGATCCGTTAGTCCAAGAAGATATACCTCACCCAGAAAATGAAGTGAACATAAAAATGGACAAACTAGTCAAAAATGAAATTCTCATCCAAATTTTTAAACTATAAAAACGGTGGCCATTTTGATTTATATACATAATTACATTGCTCTCAAAGAACATGATTGGTCCATCCTTCATGATGTGTATGTAAATAATATGGTGGATTACTTAACTATAACTGTGAATGATTACATAAAAATGTTTTATCCCACAAACTACAAAAACCACTTCAATGTTACTCTCATTGGTACTCAAATAAACTTATTTAGACCTTAAAATAAAAAAAAAATAACAATCATGAATTTCAGCACTGTTGGGCCCTCAGGCCATTGGGTCTCAAAGGTCTTGGCTCAATGTGGAGAACCAATGGTGTAATGGGTAAGGCTAGTCTGGGTGCGGCTTCTGCTGTGGTAATGGATAGAACCGGACATGAAAGAACGCTGTAAGCTCTGGGGCACTGGAGCCAGTATCTGAGGGCTAGCCCTACAGGACTAGTTCCCGAGGCATTTCCTTCATCCCAGACTGTGGCAGTTACCACACTAGCTTATAAGCTAACAGACCGTAGAAGCCAGCAAGTGCATGAAAGAACTAGGCAGTACTGCATGGCGACCATTGTCCTAGCTGAGTTTTCTCTACCGGCCCAGGAAGCACGGTGTGGAATTGCATTGGCAGTTGGTGGCTCTCATCGCTTAGAGCTCGCTCCGAGGAGTCCCCACTCGATAAGGAGCGGACGCAATGAGCAATGACACAGCTCCGGTACTAGCCTGGACAGCTAGTAGATGGATGCACTTCGGCCAGGCCACAGGCTCTCTAGGTGGCTGTCGGATCCCAGTGGCGTGGTAGACTTGGTTAAACGCCTTGCGACACTCTTGGAATGGTGTGTCCTTTGAGTCCACCACAGGTTAGCCTAATTAAGCTAGGGGGAGTGGGTGGTGTTGGAGTGGGTAGCCCCATCCTCTCATTGTAGCTCCTCTCCAAACACCTCCGAGTTGCGATGAAATGACAAATCGATTTCCCTGTGGCTCTATAAATCTCGTGTTGGTGGTGATCCAGCCCTAATGGGAGTATTTGCCGTCAAATCCATTACATTAAAAAACCATTGCAGCATTGCTGAAAGACTGTCTCAAAAGCGGGACAGTTATGAACTGACTCTTTTTAATTAACTTAAGCCAACAAAAGAAAGAACTGGCCAAATAATGGAATGTTTTGCAAGAATCATCCACTGACAACAAATAATTTAGAGATGTCAAAATACAGACATCTGATTGATTCTAATTCTGGTG
Source organism: Bacillus rossius redtenbacheri (assembly GCF_032445375.1). Lineage (NCBI taxonomy): Eukaryota > Metazoa > Arthropoda > Insecta > Phasmatodea > Bacillidae > Bacillus > Bacillus rossius. The sequence goes on from NC_086334.1 coordinate 64,133,725, forward strand.
TTGATTCTTACCCAATTCAGCCCGCATTTTGTTTTAACACAAATTGCTGTGATGTGTGAAATCGCCTGAAATCCCTAACGGTTCAAGAAATACAATGAAATTGTGATATTTGTGCAAAATTTACTTTTTTCTGTGCAAAAAATTTTTTTGAATCATTCTGCAAAATGTACGAAAACTTTTTACAATACAAGGCGGCAACGCACGCGACACCATCTTGACTGTTTTGTTTTTCTGCCGTGTCCATAGAGTAAAGCGTGGCGAAAAACACCAGCACTTAGGCCACACACTTTTTTTTGTGACTCTCTACTTTTAAAACTAGCAGCCCAATGTATAAGATGTATTTACGCCTAAATACATGCTTTAATGTTTAAAACTGCTGATACATGAATAAAGAATGTATTTACGCCTAAATACATGCTTTAATGTTTAAAACTGCTGATACATGAATAAAGATACATGTTTTAAAAATATCCAAACTAAGGCCCACATATACTGTTACCACATAAATATAATAAAAGTAAACAGTGTGCAATGGTTTGCTTACCGACTGTATCTGATTGTGCACTTCCCAAGGGATGCGGCCAAAGGACTTCCTTTCCGTGTCTACATAATTCAGCCACAGCCGATTGGCCGTCTCATGCACCTGGTCTCGAACCACCTCCAAGTCTGGAGCTTTGTTGTTGGGCGAGCTGAGAGTGATCTTGAACACCTACAACAGATCCAGTTTGCTGTATCACACTACTAAGGACATGAGAGCCGTGCCTGAACTATGCAACATATGTTGCGTTAAGTTTTAACACAACAATCAATTGAATTGTGAGGCTCACAGTTAAGAGTTCAAAGTAAAAGTAAAAATTTTTAAGTTACGCAAATATAATTACGAATAGATAAATAATTCATTAATTTCAAGATAACACTTTTTTTAATGTTTTCTTTTTAAAAGAAACATACCCAGCAGTCATGAGTTATGTACATTATTTTGCGTTGTTTGAGCAGAAAGACTTCAACATGTATTCTCTGCCCAAAACTGCTCCTCAGAGAAAATGGCTTGAGAGTCGTAGACTGGCCAACTATACTGTGTTTAAGGTTGTAACCCTGTTAACTGAAAAGCTAAGTCAATGGGCCTAGTAAAGTTGGTAAGCTTTTTACCACTTGTGCATAGACAAAATCCTAATGGACAGAGAAGCAGGTCTCGAACCACTATCATGTCTGCATTTACCCCACCAAGAGCACACTGTCAAAGCAATTATGCCTAAAGCTAAAGTAACATTACATCAATGAATTAATAAAATGGTGTAAAAGACTTGTTGACATTGATGTCATAATTGATGGATAAAGGGTGAAACAATGTGCCCGAGCTACGCTAGAATGCCTTCAATAGCAGAAACCAGAGTGAATCACAGGAATGAGCGGAAGGTGTTGAGAGGCGAGTGGATCAGCAAGGGAGAGGCACCTCCTCGATGGCGGGCTTCTTGCAGACGTAGAGCTCCTCCCAGACCCGCTCCGCTGCCACGGCCATGAGGTTGTGCCCCTGCTGCGAAGTGAGGTCGTCGTTGTCCGTCTGCGGGTACACGTGCCACATGGTGCGCATGTTGGCGTCCAGCCTGCAGCGCACACGTCACACCGAACTGCACTTCAGGGGAGAGTTCGCTAACTTGCACAAGCACATGGAGCTCTGAGCAGTGAAGCTGGCACACAATACACACACATTTATTCGAATACACGTAACATAAACCAAAGAAGAGAAAGTAGATACCTACTACAAATAATTTATTAAAATTGAAAAATAAACCTTAACTGTAAACTTATATTGTGAAAATATTTGTTTGCAGTATCCTCATTGTTTTCAGTCTGCAAGTACTTATCACCTCAGAATGTAGTAAAGAAAACTTTAACTACAGCACAAAGGTTTAGAATACACCAATAAACCAATAAACCACCATACAGACACGTTGCAGTGAAAACTGAAAGCATACTCACGTGATCTTGCCGTCGGTTGTCAGCTGAATGAGGCAGAAGGTGAGGCATCCAATAAAGTCCAGCTCATGGTTACCGGCACCGAACACCAGGCCTCTGCAACACAAGCATTCACACGTGAATAACAGACAGAACAAATGCTTGTACTGTGACTACTGACACAGCCGACACACACACATATGCAGAGAGAAACATTTAAGCACTGACACAGTATTCAGCCAAGACCAGATTCTTCAGATGGCAAAATTTAATTGTAACTAAGAGATTGTTCATCCTATATGGTTTTTGAGTGGTCATATCAAGATGATACCAAGTGGATTCATAGTGTAGCCACACCCACTTTTATCTACCTAGTCGGTTGTCTCAGTGTATCATAATCTTCTCCACCAATGCATTTCATTGCTGCTCCATATTGCTATTCACCCCTCACCTGACTCTAATGAACTCTATCTTTTATTAATCATTCATAAAATATTCACTCATAAATTCAACCTTGTTAAAAGTCAAACGAGAGAGGGCGAGTCATACTAATAATGAAAACTGGTGTAGAAAAACAAGGTGACATATCTATAAAAATATTCTCGTATTGAGTTCTGACGGCTATCTGGATTAGTAATGAATTTCAATAAAAAGAGTCATATTAGTGAGATAAGCACAAATGAATAATAATACAGAAGTCATTTATAAAGTGAAGCGCCCGCCGCGCTTCTGTGACGTCATCTCCGTGCCGCAGCCTTCCTTTCCTTCTCCCCTCTTAACCCCTCTCCGCCTCAAGGTGCCAATTTCCCCTTCCCTTTCTTTCCCCCTAGCCTCTCCTCAATTGTAGCGACTGCAACGCCATCTAGCGAATAGTATAAATGAGCGCGTATAACTTTTAATTGTCCATTTCGTGGGTCTCTCTTGGTGGAAGCAGGTCGTCTCTGGCCCGGTCGAGGGGCAGCTCGTCTAGGTAAAATTCTTCAGGAGACGGAGTTAGTGTGTGCACACGATGGCCGTGCGAGTAACGTAAATATTAAATATGCTTGCCAGCCTTGATTTTCATGTAGCCATCCCTTTTGACTTTGACCTTCACTTAATTTATTTTCTATGTAATATTTTCTTTTGTTTCTTCTTTCTGCTGGAAGCATTTGCTTACTCCCTCCTGCATGTGGTTTTGATTTTAGTTGCTGCGCGACTTGCATTGTCGGCAGTGGACTCTTAACTTATTTCAACGGCATCCAGACCACGCTTTGATTGCTTTTGGTTTAGAAGTAAGCACGTTAAGTGCCCGATGCCGCCCTTGTATTTTTTTTTTCATAAGAGCTTTCAGCTCCGTATGACGTAATTTTACGCATCGTTTTGCCTCGATTTTGCCCTCTTTCTTTTCCTCCCAGCTGTACCCCCGACCGGAGCCATTTGGTTAAGGCATACCCCCCGTGATCTAGCATATTTTGTTTGAGCACTTCTCTGTATTACGCTTACCTAGGCTTGGCAGTGAATGTCATCATGACGAGACCCACTGAAAATTGTAGCTGTAACAAACCATGTAACCGATCCCTCGTTTCTCTCTTGGGCTTGCATTTCTGTCCGCGGGACTACGCTCTCTATGAGTAATAGATATTTAATATGTTTTTTTCGAGGAGTGCACAATTAACGTTATATTAGGTGTTGGTTTATTTTGTAGTACATAATTCCTTGCCCCTACACGTGTTTGGACCGCTCGTATAGTCTGTATGTATATTGAGTCAGTTCCTAAAGTTGTTAACAGCAACGTACGTCTTGTGAATCACGTGTGTAATGACATAATGTTCACTATGATTTTGGTCTTCGCTCGCCTCCGGGCCGTAACGTAATGCGTACGCACGTATACTTGAATATTGGTTTCTCTCCTCTCTTATAGTGTGTGGTAACTGAGTCATAATTTCGCACAGAAATTGAGCAAATGTCTATCCCCATTGTCAGAGGCGACTGTTTTATACTGCATGATCCAGGGCATGCCTAGGAAATTCAACTTGTAACGGAGAGAGAGAAAGAATATTAACTTGTTGCTTGTTGCTTGTTGTTTCGTACGACTGTAAGAGATACGCAGTAGTAGTTTGTTTGTTGAATCAGAGTACATTGGGCACAAGGTTCACCCTAGTTTTTTCCATAAGTAAGGACTCAGTAAAGACATAAGGAGTGAAAATCATTGTGAAGGGAATAAACTTCAGTAAATGTATGCTAATTTGTATTTGCTACGCACATGCCTCTAGCTGGCATCGAATCCGTTGACAGTGTATGTATATGTGTTAAGTTTGCGAAATTATAACGTTGTTGAGTGCGACTCATGTTCTTTATTTGTATTTATGATTTATCACTTTCTGCTTAACTGTCTTTTCTAGCAAAGACCCCACACACGATTTTCTTGTGCCCCCATACACTTCGCTTGCATGAGTAGGATAATCAGTAGGAGTGTTTGGTGGCGCATGGATGCACCCTGGTGGTATGCTTAACTGGATACCCCCACGCTGCAAAACTGCGCTACTCTGCTCTTTAGGCAGATTATAGTGATAAATCCGTTTGTATTGTTTGTTTCGGTGCACCATGGCCGTCTCCGTGAGCTGGGTTTACCAGTTGCACAAGACCGATTTGGCGCTGCATCTCGAGGAAAATGGTCTGCCCTTGGCGGACACCGATACCGTCGCCGAGATGAGGGCGCGTTTGGTTGACTACCTGCGTAAATCCGCAGGAGCCGCATCTGAAGTCACGACCAGGCAGCCCCCAGCTGATGTGAGTCCTTCCTCGTCCTCATTTAACGTAAAACTTTTTTTTGCCGCCCTTAAAACCATCCCGTTCCTGGGTGGAAGTGATCCCAGGCAGATCTTAGATTTTGTGATTAAGGCTGAGAGCCTGCATAAATTAAATTTAGTTCCACTTGAGGCTTTTCTGAAAGCACTCTTAAGTAAAGTTACGGACATCCATGTACCTCTGTTAAATGAGGCCATTGCTCAGGGTACGAGCTTTGATAAGTTTAAAAAATCACTGGTATGTTCAGTGTGTCCGCCTAGGGTTCTAGATGCCTGTAAGAGGGAGCTAGTGTGGCGCTTCCAAAACCCAGATGAAACCATTATGGAATATGTCACGTCGGTTACCGCGTACGCGGGAGCCTTAGAGCTGGGTACCCCGGAAGAGGAGTTTGTCCAACTTATTTTGGGTAATTTGGCCCCCGTGGTGTGGCAGAACTGCTCGATGCTCGCTCCTCCCACCTCGCTCGCAAGCCTACGGACTTGGGCGGGCGAAGTGGAAAGTCGCCTTGTTTCTCTTGCTAAGTATCAAGCTGAGTTCCCGGCAAAGCGCCCCAGCTCGGTGAAAAATGACTCTCGTTTTGACGGACGTATTTTTACGTCGCAGTCCGCCCCCCCCGTTCTCACTCCCCGTAGCCCGAAACTCCGTGACGTGGCAGACACCTCCACGCCTCGTGTGTTTGACAGCCTGCCTCGCGGCGAGCGTTCTGCCCATTTCACGCCTGGGCCCGAGGCGCGGGCCGCAGCTCGCGCGGCCATGAGTTTACCGCCTGAGGTAACCGCGCCCGTGGGCTCGCGGTCCGCGACCTTGACCCAGTCACGGCAGCTAGTGACCTTGGACACCCGCCGCGGAGCCGGCAGGTGTGCCAATTGTAGCGCCTTTGGACACGTCACGTATGAGTGTACTGTTCCGCGGGTGGAAATAAATCAACGTAGATGTTTTCGGTGTAAGGCAGTGGGACATTATAGGAGCGACTGCACGGGAACTGAGAGACAGCCTCGTGCGGAAAACTAATCTGGACGGGACGGAAAAGAGGTCGTATCCGTCGGCTACTCAAAAAATCCTCTGAACCCACTCATTTACATTTCCTCCCAATTAAAATTCAGAAACATTTATTTCCAGCCTTAGTCGATACCGGTGCTACCCGGTCTGTTATTAGTGAAAAATGTTTCATCACATTAGTGCAGTTGTACCCTCAACTTTCACAACGAGTTGTATCGGATGATTCCGTAAGGAATATCGTTGTCGCTAACGGGCAAGGCATACGCACATGTAAATCTATTATAATTCATTTTAAAATCCATGGATTTTCCTGGAGTTGGCCGTTTGTCGTTGTCCCCGGGATTTTGCCGAATCTAATCCTTGGCTTAGATTTTTTGGGCAAATCACGCTGTCGACTCAGTCCCGCCAACCATGAATTGCAATTTGATTTCGCTCCTGCTGTAAAAATTCATTTACGTCATGAGGTCCGCGAACCCATAGTTATGAGTTGCAATGATTCCGATAACGCGATGCGCGATCAAGCCATCGCCGCTCTCGTGCGGGAGTTTCCTGACGTGATAACACGTAAGATCGGCAGATGTGACATCTTGCCTTTTCGTTTTCATGTTACCGACGAAGTGCCCGTTTTTGCCAAATATTTGAAGGTTTCTCCCCCTAAGCTGCAGGCCATGCGCGCCATTATCGACAGATTACTCGCTGCCGGCGTCGTTACCCCTTCGACATCCGAGTTTTGCACCCCTACTTTTTTGGTTGCTAAGAAGGGGGGCTCTGAGTGGCGCCTTGTGCATAACTTTAAACCTCTCAACAAGAAGGTAATTCATCCAGTTTGGCCAATACCGACGGTAGAAAGCGCCTTACAACACTTGGGTAAAGCCAAAATATTTTCCATCATCGACCTCAACGACAGTTACCATCAATGCTTGCTTGATCCCGCCTGTAGAAAATACACTGCCTTTTCAACCCCTTTTGGCCACTACGAATTCAACAGAATTCCGATGGGTGTAAGTTTCGGGAGCGAAGCCATGAGCCGTGTTCTGGACCATGTGCTAAGCGACCTTAAATACAAATTTGTTTTTAACTATATCGACGACATAATTGTATATAGTAATTCACTTTCAGAACATCTTGATCACCTTAAGCAAGTCTTGGCACGTCTGAGAAACGCGCATCTTACTGTTAATCCACATAAAATTTCCTTGGCACAAGACTCAGTAAAATTTTTAGGCTATGTAATTTCAGAAGGGAAACTTCACATGGATCCGGATAAGGTCGCCCCCGTGGCTACTTTTCCGCGTCCAAAGACTTTGAAGGGAATTCAAAAATTTCTCGGCATGCTGGGGTATTATGCGCGTTTTATCCCAGATTTTGCCACGATTTGCGCGCCGTTGAATCGGTTGCGAAAGAAAAACGCTGCTTTTGTTTGGGGTGAGGAACAGGAAACGGCCTTTCAATCTCTAAGAAAATGTTTGTGTTCCGCCCCCGTGTTAATTCTCCCCGACTTCAATAAACGTTTTGCCCTGCAGGTTGATGCTTCCTCAGTAGCCCTTGGAGCCGTCCTCGGACACATGGAGAACGGAAAATTGAGACCAATTGCTTTCGCAAGTCGAACCCTCTCAGAGTCAGAGCGCCGCTTGGGCACCTATGAGAAGGAGGCCCTTGCGTGCCTTTTCGGACTCGAAAAATTCGAGTGTTACTTGGATTGTAGAGAGTTCGACCTGTATACAGACAACCAGGCCTTAAGTTGGCTGTGCAATCATCCCTCGCAGCTCGGGAAGCTTGGGCGTTGGATACTGCGGTTGTCAAAATTCCGATTTGTAATCCATCACCTAAGAGGTGCGGAGAACGTTGTGGCCGACAGTTTATCTAGAATGTTCAACCCGGATGATTTTGAAATTGATAACCCTTCCCCCCCGGATGCGGTTGAGTTTATTTCGGTGTGCAAAATCTTCCCCGAATCCTTCATAAACCTGAAAGCCTGCCAGCAGGATGATCCTGCATGTATTCGAATCCGGAACGATTTGCAATGTGGAATGGCCTTACCCTTTGCCGAGAAGGATGGGTTGTTAGTGTATGCTGGCCCGTCAGGACGAGCTCAGAAAGTTGTCGTCCCTGAAAAACTTAAGGGTATGATTATCACATATTTCCATGCCTCACTTGTGGGTGGGCACATGGGAATAGATAAAACGTATCGTAAAATTGCCCAACATTTTTTCTGGCCTGAAATGCGTCAAGACGTGCGCGATTTTGTACGCGCCTGTATTGACTGTCAGCTATCAAAGCCCCCACACAATGCTAAAGTAGGGCTTTACTGTGCCGACGCTCCCGTCGCCCCTTGGCAGGTTCTGCATATTGATATTTTCGGACCGCTGACGCGATCAAAAAAAGGCAACGTATGCTTATTAGTAATTCTAGATATTTTTACTAAATTTGTTGTTTTAACCCCCCTTAAAAACATGAAGGCGTCGTCCATAGTAAAAGTTCTTAAGGAACAGGTGTTTAAAATCTTAGGCCCGCCGTGTATTGTAGTATCAGACAACGCTAAATACTTTCAGTCGAACTTATACAAAAATTTCTTGTTTGAATTCTCCGTAAAGCCGGTGTACAGTTCACCGTATTTTCCACAGGGAAATATGAGTGAGAGAACCAACAAGGTTCTCAAGGGAATTTTCACTTCGTTCTACCGCACCGACCAGACTCTCTGGGACGCCGATCTTGAACTTTTGAATATTGGTTTGAACGCAGCTCATCACAGTTCTACAGGGCATCCCCCCTCCGTGCCTTTCCTGGGGAGGGAACTTACCTTACCCTTGCTCAACCAGTGGGGGTTGCCACCTGTCGACTCTAGTTTGTCAAGTGTAGAGTTAGATCGTGTCTTGGAAGACGTTACTAAGAATTTAGCTAAGGCTAGGGAAAACGTGGCACGAAATTATGATGCAAAAAGGGCAGCCCATTCATTCGCTGTTGGCGACGTTGTGCTCTGCCGCTCTTACGTATTGCCCTCATTAGCGGCTAGCCTAAACGTCAAACTTTTGCCGCCCTATGACGGGCCGTTTTTGATTACTAAGTTTTTAGCAGCTAACACTGTTCAGTTACAGCTAATGAGCAATAAACGTAAGTGGCGTAAGGCACACGTAACACAGCTAAAGCGTTTCATTCAGTGATTTAATGCAACGTTTTGGCGGCTAGTGGAAACCTTCAGATACTTAAGTTTTTTTTTTTTTTTTTTTTTTTTTGGTGTGTGTATTACTACTTTAGGTATGTTTTCTAATTAGATTGTAGAATTGTTAGTAACAGGATACAGTGTTCAGTCGCAGTTCAGTTGATGATTACAGTTTCCTTCAAGCGCGCGCGCCTCCTTTCTACCCCTCCCTTGGGCTGTGCGCGGACAACTCTACGAGAAGCCTGCTACGTCTCTGCCTTGCCGCTGCCCCTCCGCCCCCTACGCCGCCAGCCCTTGACTGCTGCGGGGTGAGGAGACTGTTGGACGGCGTGGAGATCTGGTGACAGACTCTCCGCTGTTCGGACGCCACCGCCGCCGCGGTTCAGCTCTAGAGGTATTCTCGGCCCGCCAGAAGACGTCTGCGGGAAGGATGCTGCGATGTCCGCCACTTAGCGCTGAGTGGCTGAGACGAGGAAAAGCGCCGAGCGCTGCCTGAACCCCTTGCAACCTTGTACCGCCAGAATAGGTCACCTGATACGGCGCTTATCGTTTCTCTCTTTCACTTCAGAAAAAATGGAGGGGGACCTGTCAGCGACACGTCGGACGCGAGTCGCCTGTATTCTACTTGTGCAGCACCAAGGAGATCGCGGTCCCCTGTTGGAGCTGCCACCCGTCGCACCGCTGAAACGAACACGTTGCTGCCCCCTCCAGCGGCACGATCCGGCTAGTTTCAAGTCATTTCTACATCGTCTGAATCAAGGCGTTCGCAAGATACAAGAAGTTGGCTCATGTCACAAACACTGAACTTCAACACGACTTTAAGCTCGGGCTCACAGGGCAGAAGACTTCGTAAGGGGTGGGGGTTGAAGCGCCCGCCGCGCTTCTGTGACGTCATCTCCGTGCCGCAGCCTTCCTTTCCTTCTCCCCTCTTAACCCCTCTCCGCCTCAAGGTGCCAATTTCCCCTTCCCTTTCTTTCCCCCTAGCCTCTCCTCAATTGTAGCGACTGCAACGCCATCTAGCGAATAGTATAAATGAGCGCGTATAACTTTTAATTGTCCATTTCGTGGGTCTCTCTTGGTGGAAGCAGGTCGTCTCTGGCCCGGTCGAGGGGCAGCTCGTCTAGGTAAAATTCTTCAGGAGACGGAGTTAGTGTGTGCACACGATGGCCGTGCGAGTAACGTAAATATTAAATATGCTTGCCAGCCTTGATTTTCATGTAGCCATCCCTTTTGACTTTGACCTTCACTTAATTTATTTTCTGTGTAATATTTTCTTTTGTTTCTTCTTTCTGCTGGAAGCATTTGCTTACTCCCTCCTGCATGTGGTTTTGATTTTAGTTGCTGCGCGACTTGCATTGTCGGCAGTGGACTCTTAACTTATTTCAACGGCATCCAGACCACGCTTTGATTGCTTTTGGTTTAGAAGTAAGCACGTTAAGTGCCCGATGCCGCCCTTGTATTTTTTTTTTCATAAGAGCTTTCAGCTCCGTATGACGTAATTTTACGCATCGTTTTGCCTCGATTTTGCCCTCTTTCTTTTCCTCCCAGCTGTACCCCCGACCGGAGCCATTTGGTTAAGGCATACCCCCCGTGATCTAGCATATTTTGTTTGAGCACTTCTCTGTATTACGCTTACCTAGGCTTGGCAGTGAATGTCATCATGACGAGACCCACTGAAAATTGTAGCTGTAACAAACCATGTAACCGATCCCTCGCTTCTCTCTTGGGCTTGCATTTCTGTCCGCGGGACTACGCTCTCTATGAGTAATAGATATTTAATATGTTTTTTTCGAGGAGTGCACAATTAACGTTATATTAGGTGTTGGTTTATTTTGTAGTACATAATTCCTTGCCCCTACACGTGTTTGGACCGCTCGTATAGTCTGTATGTATATTGAGTCAGTTCCTAAAGTTGTTAACAGCAACGTACGTCTTGTGAATCACGTGTGTAATGACATAATGTTCACTATGATTTTGGTCTTCGCTCGCCTCCGGGCCGTAACGTAATGCGTACGCACGTATACTTGAATATTGGTTTCTCTCCTCTCTTATAGTGTGTGGTAACTGAGTCATAATTTCGCACAGAAATTGAGCAAATGTCTATCCCCATTGTCAGAGGCGACTGTTTTATACTGCATGATCCAGGGCATGCCTAGGAAATTCAACTTGTAACGGAGAGAGAGAAAGAATATTAACTTGTTGCTTGTTGCTTGTTGTTTCGTACGACTGTAAGAGATACGCAGTAGTAGTTTGTTTGTTGAATCAGAGTACATTGGGCACAAGGTTCACCCTAGTTTTTTCCATAAGTAAGGACTCAGTAAAGACATAAGGAGTGAAAATCATTGTGAAGGGAATAAACTTCAGTAAATGTATGCTAATTTGTATTTGCTACGCACATGCCTCTAGCTGGCATCGAATCCGTTGACAGTGTATGTATATGTGTTAAGTTTGCGAAATTATAACGTTGTTGAGTGCGACTCATGTTCTTTATTTGTATTTATGATTTATCACTTTCTGCTTAACTGTCTTTTCTAGCAAAGACCCCACACACGATTTTCTTGTGCCCCCATACACTTCGCTTGCATGAGTAGGATAATCAGTAGGAGTGTTTGGTGGCGCATGGATGCACCCTGGTGGTATGCTTAACTGGATACCCCCACGCTGCAAAAGAAAAATCTAAAAACATGTTATCAGCATCATACTGAAATGAACCTACAACCACTAAGGACCACGTAAGTAATAAAATGAGGGGTGGGTCATTGTAAGCACGAGCAGTTGGCTGATGTCTCACCTATTCTTCTAAAAACTGCTTTTAATGATGACTGCCCCTTCTCCCCTCCACTGCTACACCCATTCAAGGCTACAACTGCATTCTGTCATTAATTTTCCTTCAAACCCTCCTCTCTACACAAGCTATTCTGATCTCAAAACTTTACTGTAATTTACCACAAATAAAAGAAAAAATTTAAAAAGAAATATGATGATGCCATTTACCAGTTTAGCTAATTATGTGTAACATTGTTCCGTATCTTTTATTTTGCATCTGCGTCATTCCAGTTTGTTACGCGTAAAAGCATGTCCAATTTAAAAAAAATCAAAGGCAGTAATTCGCACTGCAAGCTGGACTCAGTGGCATATTTACTCTTGTTTCTCCTTAGAAGTGCTAGCATTGCTATTGGCAGACTCATATGCTACTTCCAGACGGGTGGACCAGGCAATAAACAGCCTCGTCTTCCATGTTCACTTGTTAGGCTTGTGCCAATATAATTTTTTTTATTTGAATCAAATATCAAATTATTCACTAATATGGAATATTTTTAGAGTCAAATTTTAACATACAGTGAAACTTTTTTTCCACACTTCACAGAAGTCCATAGAAAAACTGTTCCAAAATAAAGTAAAAAAAAAAAAAAGAGATAAATACATATCTGTAACCTGAAAAAAAAAAAAAAACCTGGCAATAGATTTTAAGTAAAAGTTTGAAAATAATTTGTTGATTAACTGATTATATACTTAAAAGTTTGAGTATTACTTAAAATATTAAATCAAAATCACAGATTATTTGTTACACGTAACTGAATTAATTTTGTTTCAAAAATCTTTGTTTTCTTCATAAACAAAAAATATTTAATGCAAAAAAGTTTAAACAAACAAATAAAAATATACCTTTCTAGAAAATTTCTCCAATATTAAAAGTTTAGGCAAAATAAAAAAAGATCAAAGGTAAACAAGCAGCATATTTTAATGTTAAGTCGAGTCGCGTAGTACAAAAAATCAAGCATTTTATAGTTGAGTAGTCTGCATAACTTTTTTTTTGCTTTTTCCTTTAAAGCTTAACTAATATTAATACTGGCACAAAATTACACACTTACACAGTATCTAATGATGGTTTGTGTATCACTATTATAATGCCAACTGCATAACAGCCTACAGACCCTAACTACATACCTACAGTATTTTGTTTTTCAAAAGAATTTTAGAACGGTATATTCCCATTTGAATTTTTCTTACAAAAAAATTTGTTGTCTGTAAAGTCGGTTTACGGACGATAGTTTAACGTGACGACATCATAACAAAACATTGATGAAATGATTGATCCAGAAGAAAAGGAAATATCATATTCGGCCTGAGACTGAGCCGTAATAGGTTTTTGGAAACAAACCAGTTAGGCATAAAAATATTATATTCTTTGAGGAAGAAATTTTTTTTATTTTTTCTATCTTTTGTATGTTAAAATCTACCTTTGCATACTTTTATGAATAAATTTGAATCATTTTTATTGAATTATCACTATTTTATATGGATACAAAGGAGTGAAATGAAATGTACAATTTAATTAATAAATTTACTTTTATTTGCATTCATTAATTCAAATACATTTATTACTTTTGTTATGTTGCGTGTGCCGTATTTATTTTTACAAGTACAAAAAAAAATTTCACAGTTGCCGGGGTTCGAACCGACAACCTTTGGACTGAAAGTTAGCGGTGCTGACCGCCAGGCCACAAGGCCATGCTCGAAATATGATAGTTTCAGATGGTATATACAGTTTATAATCATTTTGTTCATGGTAGGGGAATAATATTATTTCGCTTTTATAACACGATTTTATAATAAATACGCATCCCAAATACACCAAACTTATTTATAGTGTTACAATATTTTTTAAAACATTGTGCAAAAGATCCCGGGTGTAATTTGAATTATTATGTGTAACTGTACAACACCATTGTTGGTTCAAAACGTATTTGAATATTCAACATTACTTTTAAATAACCGTACCGATTGTGCTGAAAATCGGCGGACAATCGTTAAATTACATAATATTAATAATTCAAACGACGAAAATATGATTGAAAAGTCAAATCGATGGTTGTTCCAATCGAGTGGAAGAGAGATGCCATGCATGCGTACAATGAGCATGAAGAGAGATGCCACGCATGCGTACAATGAGCAAACAGGACACATCCGTAGTGGGACACTTTTTCGTGCGTGCAGCTGGCGTTCATTGATTTATTATACGTTGTCACGTCAAAAAGTTTTAAGTTCTAGCACTATTAACAAAATATAAAATTAACTATTACTAATTATAGTATGAAGAACAAGGAAACTAAAATATTTTTATGCAGTCGCATTGCAGTTTAAGATGTTAAATTTACAATGCTAATTTGGAACATTAAAATTAAAACCATTTTTCAGACCAACATAATTATTTTAATGTAATTTTAATATTTTTAATATTTAAGTTATTTTACTATACATTATAAACCCAGCACAGATAATATTGTGTTTATGCTTGGTGGGTGAGCTAGTAGTGCCATAACATTTAATGTGCCCAATATACATCTGGTTATTTACAGTAACTATGGTGCATCTGTGGTAGTTATTGTGTTTCTGTAGTAACTATGGTGATTTCACAGTTGCATTTGTGGGGTAATTATGGTGATTTGTCTGTGTTTATTCATCAATTGTTGTTCATTTGTCTTTACTTCACGTTCACATGCACCAATATTATTTTCAGCAAGGCAGATGGTAAAATAGACATGTATTTCGCACATTTATTTCTTTTCAATGATGCACATATGAATAATATTTATGTGGAAAAGGATATTCAAAGCCTGTATTAAGAAAAATTGTTACTGCAGCAAATTCTACAAAATTTTGACCATGGCACTTACATAGAAGTTATGTTTTTTGTGTTTGTAGGTTAGGTAAACGTAATAAAATTACGATGACGATGGGCTAAAAGACCACAAATAGTCCAAATAAAAATGGACTTCATAACTACAGTACAAAATTATGTGAAATCAGGCACCATCGTTAACAAATTTAATAGAAAATCATGTACATCTTTAATTAAAATGAAACGGCAGGAGTGTAATAAGCATCGCATGATAAAGTACTTCAAGAGTAATTAATACCTTTTTAATCAGTTCTGCATCCACTAATCACATTTCCTACTGAAATGCACTGTAGAAGCTTCACAATTACTACGGCTCCCAACCAGTCGGGAACACACTCGATAATCCTTGACCGAGTCATGCTAAGAGTGTTACGAACGCAAGACCCTCCCCATGAGAATGCCGCACGCCTGCCGTGGCGACGACTCACCTGTGATTGGTGAGCTTGTGCAAGGCCTCGAGCACAATCATCTGGTCGGCGATGCTGTCGGTGCGTCGCGACAGCAGGAAAAGGATGGTGCGGTTGAGGCAGTGGTACAGGCCCTCCGCGGACGACGACGCTGGCCGTCGCTTGGCCTGCGAGATCAGCTTCACCAGGAAGTCAAACACCTCGTGCGGGTCCTTCACAAACGTGCCTGCCGAGCCATCCCCAACCACTCAACACACTGACCAACCATTGCAGCGCAATGTTCACACTCACAGCTACGTACCACAGATGAGCTAGTCTCTAGCGCAACAAGCCACACCTGTAGTGAGTGGACCTGTGAGAAATAATGATGGACGCATATTTATTTATTTATTTATCAATTTGTTACATGCCTACCAACGGCATAAGGCCATGGGTGGTAGGCACGATAAACATAAATAAAATACATAGACAAAACAAATACATGAAACAAAATGAAAAACATTGAGGACAATACTATAATAACACATACACAAGAAAACACAGCAAGCAACTAACAGATAAACAAGAACAAGTTTCATAATTCTATAACAACAGAAATGATAATCCAGAACCTGATTATAAAAAAAAATTAAATATGGTATCATCATTAACCTTAAACATATTCAATTTAAATTAAGATAAGAAAAATTGTTTTATATTTAAATTATTATTTGATAGAGAGACATAGCAACCATGTTTATTAAAATTTGATATAATTCTGTATAATATATCATTTGATTTGCCTAAGGAGCATAATAAAGGTGTCTGTCAACTGTTATAGGTGGGTACTTTAATCCCAGTATTATCTAGAATATAATTGCATTTTGTTTAATTAGTATAACAGTTATAGATAAAAATAAAAAGGGTATCTAATAGCTCTCTTCTTAGAGCTAAAGATCTGAGAGAGGATAGACTATTAGAATTGTTGGTAATGTTGGTCTTTTGATTAACGATATTAATTTATTTTGTGATTTATCTAGTTTGTCACTATCTGTTTTTGTGATATTGTTCCAGACCACGGAGGCATACTCAATCTTGGATCTTACTAAACCTAAATATAAATTAACAATAGAATCTAAATTAGTGGCATTGAAAGTAATATATTTAATCAACGCTAACAATCTATTACATTGCGATCTAAGAGATTTAATATGGTTATGAAAGTACAATTTATTATCAAGTAAGATACCTAAATCTCTAACACAAACTGACTTAAAGATAACATGATTACCAAGTTTATAATCAGAAGCAATGATATGATGTTTTCTGGAGAAGGTTATAGAAGTATTTTTCTCATAATTAAGGTCAACAAGATTTCTTTTACACCAATTGAAAACTGATGAGATATCATTTTGAAGAAGTTTACAGTCTAGATGAAGAGAAATTTTTCTGTAAATCTTAAGATCATCAGCAAAAAGTAGACAATTAGAGAATTTGTAATACTTTGGTAATGTCATCTATAAAAATGTTAAAAAGAAGAGGGGATAATGTTCCACCCTGGGGTACACCAGAACTAACTATATGTAGATTAGATTTAATATTATTAATTGAAACATAAAAGATTCTGTCTAATATATAGCTATTGAACCACTTTAGATATTTATCGCTTAATCCTATATTTGATAATTTTGTTAGTAAAATACAGTGGTTAACCGTGTCAAAAACCTTGGCTAAGTCAAAGTAACATGTGTCAACTTGAATCCGCGTTATTACTTCTGAATAAATTGGGTTAACAAAACTAATTAAATTAGTAGTAGTAGATTTCCCCTTTCTAAACCCATGTTGACAGTCAGAGAGTCTATTTTTAAGATTGAATTCAAGATCCTTACATATAACTTTGTCAAATACTTTAGCAAATCCATTTAAAAGTGATATCGGTCTGTAGTTTGCAACATTAAGTTTACTCTTTTTCTTATGTACAGGTATTACCTTTGCAATTTTCCATTTTTTGGGGTAAATTCCACTATTTATACTAGTATTGAAAATAAGTTAAGTATAGGGGCCAGAATAACAGCACATCCTTTTATAATAAAATTTGGAATACCATCAGGCCCAGTTGACATAGTGGATTTCAATGATTTAATTCCCCAAAGTACAAGGCTCTCAGATATGCTAGTCATAGGAATAGAGCACTTACTGTTTTCAGAAATTGAGTAGTTTAAATTATTTGTAGGAGTTACATAAATACTGGAAAAATGATGTGCAAAACTGTTAGCAATAAGTACTGGGTCATTGGTAAGGTTATCATTGATTTTAAGAGATAATTTCTGTCTGTATCCTTCTTTCATAATTTTTACATAGCACCAAAATTTTTTCGGATTTTTTTTAACTTTATTGTTAAGATTTTGTAGCCAAAAATTTTTGTCCCGAGAAATGAGACTTTTGGCCTCTCTACGATATTGAGAAAATAGTAAAAAAGAGTAAAAAAGTGATACAGCAGCTTCATGCAGTCCTTTGACAGCCTACAGGTAAATCCTTTTCAAAGAGCTTGAAATAAAGGGTAGGAGTAGATATAGAGACAGCAGATCCACAACTTTACCTCAGAGCCAAAATATCAAGTTTCTACTAAACAATTGTATTAACTATTCTCTCACTACTCATTCACTAATTTAACTGATATCTGAGTGTAGATATTCTGCCATTACTCTGTCAGCGGTAGAGCCACCAACACACAACAAAGGTGCGAGAGTCGTACTGGAGACACAGTCACAAGGGCGGAGGTGCTACCTTGCCACAGCTTGTCGACGAGGCGGGCCGCCAGGTAGCAGACGTTGGGCGCGATGTACTGCAGGCCGCCGCCCGGCACTACCGGCAGCGCCGCCTGCTCTCCGATCAGCACATCTGCCGCCAGGAGGTGTTCCATGAGCGTGCCCAGGACCTCCGTCTGATATCGCGTCTGCTGGGCCGCCGTGGCGTGCTCTGGGGACGCCTGCCACAACCACACCTGTCACCTCGTGCCTTCGACACTGCATGGTCGTTGACATACTTGCAATACAAAGATCCATCCGAATAAAAGTTTTAAGTTTTGATTGGTGGCCTCTGACATCTATTTTTAGTTTTAAGTTCGTTCTAGTAAAAGCAGCAAATGAAGTACGACATTTATATGTTTCTAACTTTTCCACAGTTTCATATGGCACAAACATGGAAATCAGTCACAAGGCTTACGACAATACTAAGTTTTAACTTCGAAGTGGAAGAGGAACAAACAATGTAACACATCTAAAGTATATTTACGTCAAATTAATACAATGTACTTAACAACAACTTGTAGAAATTTTGCATGCAAACATAGCACATAATATTATAACTCGTCTAAATGAATTCAGTTTTAATTATTTAGTTTATTATAATTATTCATATGTTGGATAGTACCTTAAAGTGCTGTGGTCCGTCTAGTGGAAGATGACAGTTATGTGGGCAGTGATCGTTTACAAACATGTGAATTATGACAGAACAACTGTGGTGGAAGGACACATGTGTTAAACCATTATTTTCTGAAAATGTCAAAAAAGAGAAAACTTCGATTCAAACTCTAAAGAAAAGAGGACAATCCAACGACACTGCTTTCAAAGCAACATCTCATCACAAGAAGGGGCATAAATCATAAATTCTGGTCAGTTCGCCAAGAGAGCCTTTCACATTATACGAACAAGTAAGACGAGCCACTTGCAACTAGGTTGATCTTTACCAAGTGAAAGCTGTATGAGTTCCTTATGCAAAATAATATCAGTGGACTATTCCAAAGGCAGTCACCACCACCTCATTCAAATTATTGTAATTTTAAAAATAGACACACCCAAAACTGGTCATTAGTCAATATTAAAAATGAACTTTACGCCATGAGTCAGGTTCACCTCTAGCACCAGGTCGACGGCCGGGGGCCCCTTGCCGGAGACGGGCAGCGACAGGGAGTCCACCACGATCACGCGTAGGAAGTCCATCACGAACTTGCGGGCCGGGTGGTTGCTGAGCTCCTGGCCCGTCCCGGGAGACTCGGCCGACGAGCACACCTGCAGCACGCCAGGCGCACCGGTCACCTCGCGTTCCCACTGCACTTCCGCGAGTGCCTTTCTTCTGAACTGCGTGTGTATTTCATTTATCTATTTGGCTATGTGACAAGACTACCGACAGATGAGAAGCCTTAAACGATAGGCACGGCACAAAAAAAAAAAAAGACACAAGACCATAACTTTTAAAATACTGGACAACACTAGACAAACAAGCTAACTTAACACAGAGCTTGTTTAAAGAGTGTGTGAATATATTTGTGTAAGTGAAAGAACACAAATTTTTTTATACTCTTATCCTCTTATCAATTATAGGAAGAATAGTATAATACATATTACAATATGTGATAAATCTAGGTACATAATATCAAATTTTCTTTGTTTTAAGTACATACATACTTAACAGTTGCTTATGACTTTTAATAGATGAAATTTTAATGCTTGTGGTTTGAAGTACAGAGTTACAGTTGAGGTTATATTTATAGGGGTTACAAACAAATAATGCATTTAATTTTTCTTTTCTGGTTGACAGAGAACTGAGAAAGAACGCAAAACTACATCATTATTGTTATACATTTTTTTATCTTTTTCGAACTTCATCAAGTTTGTCACTATCAGTTTTATGAGTGCTGTTTCAAATGATATCTCCTTATTTAAGTTTAGATATAGTCAAACCTATATAAAGACAGAGTATAGAATCTACATTACATGTACTTTATGTAATACTAATACATAGAGATAAGATTATAAGGTAAATTGTGATAAAACCTAAATAACACGGTAAGGCATGTCAATACAACTACCTGTAACTCATAAATGCAAATTTGTATATCATTTAGCACCTAAATATAATCAAAAACATTAAATCAATCAGCAATTTGACTAAAATTGACAAAAAAAAAATCACAAAATTTTTTATCTTTTACTATTGAAAATTCATTGAAAACAATTTATTTAGCAAGAATTTTGTAACAAAACGTATGAACTAAATAGAATGTAAAAAATTTCTTGGCTCGAGAATTTCAACTTCATTGTACTCAACCGGATGAGACTCCATCGATGTTTGACATGAGCAACAAACTTAAAATCATGTACTATTTTTATTCAATCACTTTACAGTAAAAATTTGTATTTATGTTCTTATTACATTTATAATTTTCTGTGATTTATGCAGATTTCTTAAAGTATGCTGTTTTTTATTCAACTACAATACACAGAAAACTTATTTCCTGCTATTTAAGTTTTAAAAGACTATAGAAATCACAGCTATTTTGGAATGAAAAGCCAGCAGCAAACCATAGATTTTTTAACATTGCAAGACCCTGCCCCCCACAGCTCTTAAAATAATTTTTTGAGAAATAAATGTTATATTATGATTTCTCAGTATTGCAGTAAATCAGCTGATTATATATCTTTCAAAGTCATAGCAACCTAGTTTTTCATACTTGTATTTTATAATTTTATTATTTGTAATATTCTTTAGATTAATTTTAATATTTAATTATTTTATTTTGAAAAAACTCTTTACTATAATTTTACTGGCTTTCACTTGTGCTGGCTTAATTATTATTTATGTATGTGTGAATTTCAGTATTTTATTGCATTTAAATGTTCTTTTTAAAATAATAATTTTACATATGTGTTGTATAGTGGTTTTAAGACAGTGAATATTGTCTATTGAGAGAAAGACAGACGTGTGGCGACACAAGTGCCGCAATTAAATATCAAACTTAGTACTTTTTGTAATCAAGTTTCTGACATTTTTCTTAGATTTGTAGGCTCCAGACGTGCGGTGTAGGCCCAGTTGGTCTGCTGGCCTGCCGGGATTTTATTTTTTTCGCATACCTAGACTACAAAGTCGCTAGGCATATTAACACAGTACAGTGATTAACGATTGCTGAACGTTTTTCTGCCGGAGCTATCGAGTAAAGAACATTTATTAATTTTGTCATTAATAAGAATAAAAGTGGAAATTCATTTTGGACTTTTTTTTCATTCAGTAATTATCGTGAATAGTTTCAAACCATAAACTTTACACACCATTACCTGCAACAGTCGTAGAGAGTTCCGTCAAGTGTTTTATGTTTGCGCAAGGAATAATCGTCGTCTTAACTGGACAAGGTTGTGACTTGTTACAATTTGTCAACATAGCAAACAAACTTTGAGAAGATAATACTTTAGGGTCTTTCGTGTACTTGTTTTCTTCTACAGTGTCAATCGATAGAATTGATGTTACACATGAATGTCGCAAAAACCAAAAGTGATACATCTTGTACTCAATGTTTGATTATCTATTCAAAGTGTCTGATGACTATACATTTGTTTTTTAAAAGGCTTTTATCATTTTGCACATAGATTTTCAATACTTGATGCAGAGCTGCCAACCTCAAATCACACCCATCAGTAATGGCAATTAGGTATATGAAAAAAGTACGCGTAAATCATGCACGATAAATTTTTCCTGGGGCATTATAACACACTCTCAAGATAAAACAAGGACAATAATATGCAATAGAAAAAGAAAAATATGAATACAATGCATATTAATGAATAAAAAAAATCTATTAGAACAATACAATCATCTGAATATGTAAGAAATATTAATAATTTTACTGGATATTTTGAATCTTCAATTCAAAGTATTCAAAGTTAAACTTTAAAGCAACTGTCTTTTTATTTGCTTTTTTTTTATCCTGGTTGAATAAGAAATGTCATGTAAACAAACAGCAAGACAAACACAAGGACTTGTAAACAGTAACTGCGTTCGTTACTTTCGTTTCTTCAGATGTAGCGAAAAAACGAAGATATAGATTTATTGCTCGTCACGGCTTTAAAATGTTCTGCATGTTTCTTTGATTCAATATGCCGTCTACAGTCATCCCTTCCACCATATACAATCGAAAAGTCACACGTGCATACATTACAAAACCGTGGCGTTCCAAACATTTGAAAACGACAAGCATGGCCATTCTTTTGAATATTTAAGTCGAAAGTTCCGAAGACTTGCGTGTTTTTTTTTTCCAGATACATATTATTCTGTCACACGCTTCATTTCTAAAACCGGCACTGAAGAACACATCACTATCGAAAAACATAAAAACAATCCACGTCTGTAGACACGACAAAAACACTAATATGGAAAAAATGGCTTTCAAGAAATAAATTAACACAACACAGGTTAGCCAAAGTACCGTACAAAAATTATCGTGATTTAAGTAGCCTTCAAACGATAAGTCCGAGAATATGTACTAGTTGTATCGTACAACGGACGTAATACCATCCCATTATTATTTGAAAACACGAGAATTAATTTACTTATTTCGACAGTACATCGTACATGCGCACTCTTACTAGTTCCGTTATTTGTGCAACCAAGCGATGTATTCAAACTGCGTTCACGAAACAAGCACAGCAGAAACGGAATTTTCTCCGTTACCATGCAGCACAAACCCTCGTTTCCGTAATAAACCATCGATGTTCCGTAATTCCGTAATTCGGGGTTAAAATCCGTAATAATTACGGAAAATCCGTAATGGTTGGCAGCTCTGTTGATGTGACATTTGGAAATCCATGAGCAGTGTCATTTTCAAAACGGGAAAAATCGTTGGTAACCAAAAAATAGTGGAAGAAAATACAAAAATAACACTGGAGTTAATCTTTTTACAAGTTGTATATACACTCTTGGTTTCAGTAATTATTTAATTTTTTTAGTTCAAATGCTGTTTTTTTAGACATCCATTGAATGGCATTAAAAAAAGTTACTTTAGGTTATTTAAATAGTAAAAACATAACAAATTTTTTGAAATAAGAGTAATAAAAATTTAAATGTAACATTTCTTAAGCTAGATTTATTAGCTTAGAGCGGGTTGGCAGGTTAGATTTTGTTGTAGTAGAGGGGGTTGCGAGCCTCGTCGCACTTGAGCTACGTCACGGCCCTGAGAAGGGATAGCCGGGTCCACGTGCCCTTAAATCACGTGGTGGCGCCCATATCTGGTAGACCCTCACAACACGTGACTCTTTCAACCCCAGTACGATAGCAGTTTCATCAGTTAAAATTAACATGGGTATTAATTACATTTTATTTTTATTTTTAAAGCATATTATGGTTTATGAGACTGTAACACACAGGTGAGACACGGGCACCCATTAAGCAACAGCACAATAACCAAACTTGGAGATTGACGGAACTTGCGCTATGCAGCATTGCCACGTGGTGTTGTCAAGTTTTTAATAAGCATGCTTTTTCAACATACATTTTAACAAAAAACTGAGCAAGGTGTTTTGGTAAATACAGTAAACATTACAAAAATTAAACTTTTGGTTTAAAAATGGTTGGTTAAAATTAACTTGAAATTACAGATGTTTAAATTACAGTAGAACCCCGATTTTGCGAACACGGATTTAACGAAAACAGCGATTTAACGTAAAGGTTTCAGGAACCATTAAAAAACACCAATTTATTAAAATAATAATATAGATTTCCAAAAAAGGAAAGTAAATTGTAACGGAAACTTATTAAAAAATATACTCTGTGGTGTCAGTAACAGAATGGAGGTACTATATATTAATATGTGCCTTTGCATCATCTGTCCAAACACGAAAAAATAAAATAATGTTTAAATTGCTTAAAAACTCTGGGCGCTGTAACTGAATTGCGTAGGTGCGTGCCATTGCGCGCGCCTGGATAGATAGACTGTCCGCGACACATGACGTCATGAAGGGTTTCTTTGTCCGCATCCCCCTCCCCCATCGTTATCATTGGCTTGACTCACTATGTTATCTTCCAATCACGCCCGCATAGTAACAGTGCTAGCCAATAATCACACGTTTAAAAATATTCCCTTTCCCATCCTCCAGGTTTTTTCAACTTGTGACCACGTCACACCAATATGCCATTATCATTATTCTCAGTAAGAGCTTTGTGCGCGGTGTTTAGTTTTTGGAATACATTTTTTATAAGTGCTGTTCGGACTTAGTTTTTTTGCTTTTCTTCTTGGATTTTGACAACAGATTGCGAATGGAATTGACTACACTGCCTGTTGACGACCTGCTTAGCTTTTTTATTGATACAGTAGAATCCAGTAGAATACAGTAGAATACAGTAGAATGGTTTCCGGAAAAACGGACTTATAAACGGAATGGTCGCAATAGAGATTTCGGGCCAATTTTTATCCCCCCCCCCCCTCCCACCGCCACCACCCCCCAAATATAAACAAATACATAAAATACTCACGCTAAATGAATTCGTGTCACGCGAGTTTGGCTATGCTAGCCGGCTGGTTATTTTCGTTCAAAACGTGTCGAAGGAACTTGTGTGGATCAGGTAGAAAACATTCGGCTATTATCGAAAGATATAAGAACAATGCTATCCTGAAATGCTGTGACATGTTTTTGGAGTAGATAATCACAGCGACAGACCGACAGGATGCGCTACCGCCCTTGCCGTTAGCGATGTTTATTTAGACAGCTCAAGCAATTATCTTTTCCACGTCCCTTTACAGCGTAAAAAAAAAAGAAGAAGAAAAAAACTCGTTGGAATGCAGATGGAAAAGTAACTATGCATTAAAATAAATATATTTACAGCCCTGCTAAATTTTTCTATTCAATAAAATTCGAGGTATTAGTGATTTTTCAGCAGAAACTGCTGTGTGACTAATAAACAAATTGTATCATAATAACTTAAACTTATAAAGTATTTATTAACGGCGAAGGACAGTAGTATAAGCCCATAAAAATATTTATTTTACCGAGAATGGACTATACAACCTGGCTTTTGTCGCACACGGTATGGGTGGGGAGGAGGATGCTGACAGTTTCTCACGCAGAAGGTTGAAATAAGGGAGGGAATGTGCTGACATATTAGTTGGTAAAAGGGTTACATGGTTATTGGCTCTGGGAGGGATGAGCCTTGAAGAATTAGCAGGGGATGGGAGAGGTAAGCGTCGCGTCACGTCACGTATGACGTCAAGCCACCGCTACCGCCAGCCTGGCCGGACGAGTTTCTTACGCTCTCGCAGAAGCTACCACAGCAGCTTTTCGTGCGTGCGGGCGGGTAAGATAACATGACAGCTGAGACGGCTTTTCGTGCGATAGTGGACGCGCCGAGCTTGGCTAGACACTGCCGCGTGCATCAGCAGGATTCTACTGTACATGACTTTATTTACTGTTTTTGGATATCGGCTTTGTTACGTTTTTTTGACGATTCGTTTATGTTACTGGTATTAGAACTGGACAAAACTGGGACATGGGCGGTGGAGCTTTTATTTTTTTCCCGCTAAGCTCGCGTCTATTGGCTGGCTGCTGATGGAAGGTCACGAGTCTGGGCGGAGCGTTGAGCAAGTTATACTGCGCATGCGCAGCTCAGCGAACAGAGAGAGCCCGCCGGCGGCTACGCCGCGCCGTAACAACAGCTGACCGAGTACAATTACACTAGGCCCAATATAACTCCGAGCTTGAGCTACGTCACACATGAGGAGTAGGGACTGCAACACGTGTGGGAGGGGTCGGGTGGGTGAGGAGGGGGTATAAGCAGATACGGCGACCTTGCACAGCAAGTAGAGAAAAGCAGAAAACATTGACCACTTACCACTGACGTTCCAAGCACTATCTCAGTTCTTCAACGCCACTGACTGTTCCATCCGAAGAGTCTGATGTGTAAACGTCACTGCTGTCACTGTTTGCATCACCTAACTGAAGAATCACTTTATCAATTTCAATGTCAAAACGCACATCCTTATCCCAGTATTCGTTCTCGAGTGTCTTGACGTGATTGCAAATCGGTATCCAATCTTCTGGACCCATTCGGTTAAATATCTCCTCGCAAAGTTTTTTTTATATTTGCCAAATTGCAAGTAACATTTCTTGAAGCGACTTCTACTTTAACTTTAGCCCATATGCTTTCTATCGGATTCAAATCCGGATGATAAGGGGGCAGACGAAGTAATGTGTGGCCACTATTTACCAATAGTCTGTCTGTTGAGTACTGCACTTGAGAAGGTTTGTGCTTCTTTATGAGGTTATACAAGTTTGGTTTGAGCATGTCGCTAGTAAAGGAAATATTCTCCTTACTTAACCACTGCTGCATTTCCATTTTTGTCGAGCTGGAGGTAGGCGTTTTATTTATTTTTACATTGTGATAGGGAGCATTATCTATCACAACAACACTGTTTGGTGGAAGATTTGGTATTAATTGTTCGGTGAGCCATTTTTCATAACTATCTTTATTCATGTTTTTGTGATAATCCCCTGTTGCTTGGTGCGACTTCCACATTGCAAGAGCATTTGGGATAAAACCTTTTTCGCCACCTGCGTGAATCATTATTAATCTTTGACCCTTCGCGACAGGCACTAGTAAACCATTTGAGGACATGTCACTCCACATTTTATTTTTTACATGAGACGACAATATGTACGATTCATCCATGTATATAATTGTGCGTTCATCGTTTCTATATTGACGCATACTCTTGAGATATTCTATACTTTTTGCCGAATATATGATTTTTCTATTAAAAGTAAGCGCTGCGATTTGGTTTTCTGCCACCTGAATCCTAGCTTCTTCAAAGTCGTCCTTAAGGTTGTATTGCTACCTTGGTAATTTATGTCATTCTTTAGTTTAAGTCGTACAGTTTCGACAGTCGGCACACGTTTTTCAAGTAAGTAAAAATTGTACACAGTACGTCGTACCACAGCTTCATCAAAGGTGTCCAGTTTGTGTTTACATGTTTTCTTTCGCTTCTTGTTGGGCGTCTCGGAAGATGTTCCTTCACCAGCTTCATTCCTCTTAGCCTTCCTTTTAATTGTTTGTACAGTCGTGCGAGACACACCCGTCGCCTTAGCTGTTCTCAGCTGTGCTTTCTCTGGTGAAATGGAGGGTTCCTGCAATCGCGCTTCATTTTCCATAAACTGCAGAACGTTATAGACGATTTCCCGCGCCTGCGAGTGCAGTTTTTTACTCTTAACTTTTGACAACACTGGAGGCATTTTATGTATAAAGTTGTACTTTACTGAAGTACTGCACTACATATATAACACTGGCTCTGAACAAAAGTGATACACTACATGCACACAAACCTCAGATCAAAACTGTAAACGAAAACGTTTAGTAAGTACCACGGATGTGTTAACGAACGTATTCGTCGGATTTCACCGAAGGACTACGTTTTCACTCTGTGCAGTAGCATGTAGCCCCATATACCAAGTTATGCATTATCGCTTGATGCCGCGCTACGTCTGCCTTCCCCAATGTCGTGACTCACATACACACATCCATTTTCTAACCGTCACCCAGGCTCAAAGTTATGTTGCGTCTACTGTAATTATCTTTCTCCGCGTACGGCGCGCTATGGACGGTAAATTTCCATCAATTTGCGGCCATTTTTTTTTTTAAATTTTTTACTGTGGTGCAATGTGTATGTAGCTCGTATTTGTTATAAACGCTGCAAGTTGCGACTGTATTTTAATAAACTTTAACGTATTTCTTACACTTTTCAAATTTTTTTTGCCTAATTTTTCACGGTTTCTGAAAATCTGTACGTACGACTGAGGTGTACGTACGAACCGGGGGCCGTACGAGCGAGATCAAAAACGTTTAAGATGGAAAGTTGACAAAGTCTGAGATAGCACGGCAGCACAAGATATCGGCGTCGACCCTGTCTACGATATGGAAACGTAGGGACGCGATTATGAGTGCGGGGGTCATTGAAAATCGGTAAATCGGATTTAACGAAACATTGATTTAGAGTAAACGTTTTCGGTAACCATAGCACTACTGTACCTGAATAAATTGATATGTAATTAAAAATGTGTGTCTGAATTTATAGAAATATGAACAATCCAAGTGCAGTCTTTGTATAATGAGGGGACCAAACCATTTGAATACCTATTCAGTGCCAATAAATTGAGTCATCTCTGGTTTATAACAGAACCCAAGATACTAGCTAGTAACAATGTAAAGGCAACCTTGTTGAATGAGTTCTTTAGTGAACGACAAATTCTATAAATGCAGAGAAAAGGTTTGTTTTCCCATTCGTCAAGTTGGATGTTACGTACCTTGACGTCGTCCCCCGGCGTAGAGGAGCGGCTGTTGGCCTGGCGCGGGAAGAGCGTGCCGGCCAGCGGACCCAGGACCTCTCCGCTCATGAAGATCGGCATGAAGTCGATCATGTTGTGGTACAGGAAGAACAGGAACTGGATGATGGTGACCGGATAGTCCCGCAGCCACTCTGGCAGGCTCTCCGGACTGCCAACCACAAAATATATTTTACCTAATAAAACTTGTGTATCAAAGTTCACTATAAAGGTTAAGTCATTTGTATGGTATAAATTATCCGGTTTGGATGTTGGAATGGGAATGAATATTTAAAACCATAAACGATGCTTAGCATTTTAAAAACACCAATATTCAAAGTTATTTCACTACTGTCACGCTTAGTGAAGTGTCACATTTACTTTTTTCCCGGTTCTTGGTTCTAGGTTCACCTTCGCACAATTTCCAGTCTCAACCAAAGATACATTATGTCTTAATAGATGGTATGTTTATTAGAGATGGGTCGAGTCTTGGTTTATCGAGTCGAGCCGAGCCGAGTTGGGTCAGATTAACTCGACTCGAAAACCGAGTCACATATTTTATCAAGTTCGAGACTCGAAACACGTTTCGAGTTAAGTACCAGCATCGTGATATTATAGCACTTTATTATAGGTTGTCTTAACGTTTTCGCCAAATCATTAATACAGCAAGAAATGATAATGACCTTTAAACAAAACAAATCCCGTGCAAACCTAACCTTGCCCGCTACCGTGCTACGGCGCTATAATAGGTACAAGTGCAACCAAACCTAGGCCTACCTTCATTTATGAACGTGACGTCGTAACGTGATTTTGTTGATAGTGGCGACAGTTTATAGGACAAAATTATGTCACATGACCATTTTATATAAAAAAAAATACTTGGAAAAGAGTGTGCACTGTTTTCATTTTGTTTTTCATCCTGTGCATACTTCAAATACGGTACCGCATTTGTTTACAAAATACGTCAATGGATTTTCACTGAAGAAAAATTTGTTGCAAAACGCACATATATTAATAATCATCACGTTTATCGTGCCCCGTTTATAATAACTCGTATAAACAAGAGATTTCCGTAACCTAAACATAAAAACATAAAATAATTATATTGTAATATTTAGTAAATAACACCAAGCCGTGATGCGTGAAAATGGCTGCGTGTTAGGCCAACCAGCCTTGCATTTTGGAACTAAATTTAGCTGTGATCCGCTACGCAGCGCTGCGTGTCAATAACGTTTAGGATAAAATTACTTTCTTTTTGTTTGAATAAAATATAATAATAACAACGCTCATGCATTTTATTTGGCTATAAGTTACTGATCGCCAAATCAAATGCATGAAATATTTATTTAAAAACATATTCATATTCTTGTAGTTGTAACAAGTTCCGGGCGAAAAATCTTGCCGCGGAAAGTGTATTTACATTGAGAATGTGACAATGTGACAAGGCCTATATCCCTTGAGCTGTTTGTTCATGTGGGGATCTGCCGGTGGATCGGAAAAAAAAAGTTACGTAACTCGGGAAGCCTTCTTTTCACAGACGAAAGAGCCAAACTCCCGATCGTACATCTTCGTTTTTTTTTTGTTCATTGTAAATAAATATGGCGGTGTTGATAAAAGGAAATACTATAAACAAGGCAACAGTATTTATTTGTACGCCGCCATATTTTTCGTTTGCAGTGTGTCCGTGAATGTTTATTTTGGACAACTCATGATAACTATGGTCAATTTGGTTAGATTAGCTACATTATAAATACTTTAAAACATTGTGGACGGTTGATTTGGTTAGGATAGCTACATTAAAGATACTGTGAAATCATGTTGAAATAAAGCTTAGTTTTTTATATTTAAATAACATAATGATTTGAATTAATCATTTAAAATATTTAAATAACATAATGATTTGCTAATTAAACATTTAAAATATTTAAATAATGCAGATGCATCTTGGATACACAATTTTTATATCAATGGGTGTAGTAATATTTTATTTATCATATTCGACGCAAAAAATTATAAAATTATGAAACTCGAACTGACTCGACCTCTTCAAAAATTTTGTGACTCGAACTCGACTCGACTCGAAATATGAATTGCTAAACTCGGCTCGACTCGACTCGAAGCCAAAAAACCTCAACTCGTCCATCTCTAATGTTTATTGCTATAATATGAGTTACCACTCTATCAGCACCCCACTCTACCATAATCCGACCACAAACAAGTCACCTAGCCCCCAGGTAGCACTGTTGCTTCTTGTGTCACTAGATGCTGTAGCAACACTGTATTTACATCCTGTTGTGCAGAAATATATAGCAATACTGTTGCAGTTGGTTTTCACCGTCTGCAACGTTATCATGATTTCGATGATGTTTGAAGTTAGCCCCTGAACGTGACACTACAGGTAGAACACCGAGGTATCTCTCGTGGCCTACCACTCCGGCATGCATCATCTACAGCTACCTTAAGGCTCTCCGAGCCATGGTGGTCACCTGACCTCATCACCCCTCCTTCCTCCCCAGAAGGTGAGAAAGTAACTCCATGTTTCTGGATGGTTCGACAACCAGGGGGCTAACGGCCCAAGGAGTATATAAGGGCCAGGCTTGGCCACCAGTGCTCAGTCTTCGTAGCGGCCGAAGAGGAAGCTCTCAGTCGCGACTACGTCACCCTGCTGCCAGGCTGCCCATTACGTCACCAGGAACGTCACTCTGCCTGACGCTACACCGAGCTGCATGTTGGACTTAGCCTCAGAAGTGGGTCAGCTGGACTTTCACTTTTTCACAAGTGAGTTCGGACTCAGCCCGATCAGTGTCTAGGTGCCAACACAATATAGCCACAAGAAGAGGTAACGGGTCACTCGTTCAGAGACTCGTCGACGCGACTCAAGGAGCGAGTTGCTACTTGTTGAGCGAGTTATTACTGAAAAACAAAAAATTAGTGTATATTTGTGAATAGATACAAAAATTCAGGAAATCATTAACAAAGAAATATACAAGCACTTTGCAAGTCAAAAACACTTTAAAACATATTTAACTTCCCACTGTTTAATAGTGTTTGGAAATTTTCACAAATTTTTTACTTACGATTTTTACGGGTCTCTAGTTATAAGTGATGTTAAGTTCTAAAAGTCTTAAGTAATAACTACATTTAATGAATATTAGGCAACTTTAAATCATGGCAGTGTATTTTTAAGATAAGTTTTCAAAGTGTGTCGAAACACTTTTATTTTTCATAGGTCTACTTTTAGTTGAAATGATCATACCTGTCTGCTTGTCAAAAGAGGGACAAAAAAGAGATCAGGATCTCGGCAAAAGAACTCTTTTGTTTATGTTCTGACACTCCCTGCCAGTTTTATCTTTGTAGGCTAGAACAAGACAAGGTGTGAAGGAAGAGAAGGGGAGACTACCCTTTGTCAGCAGTGGGGCCCCTACAATTTTCAATACCACAGCGTTTTACAGAGAGAGAAAAAAGGAGGGGGGGGGGGGGGGGGGGGGGGGAATTTTCAGCAGTTATTCTTTTCAGGGTACCAGTACCAGGATTATATTTACGATTCTCCTCGGCGCCTTTAATTTGCTAAGAACCACAGAGTGGAGGGGGGAGGGGGGGGGGGGGTTGAGAGATAGCGGGGAGAGAAAAGATAGAGAGGGAGAGAGAGAGAGAAAAAAACCTAGAAGGACTGACTCACCACTTATTATAATGGAGATATAAAGACTGCAAAAATAGTTGAAAGTACCTAGAGTTAATGAGTTACAACTTTAGATGATGGTAGTTTATTTATAAGATAAGTATACTAAGCCAGTGTGATTTTTCCATATCTCTACTTATAGTGGAAATTATCATCTCTTACTAAAGTGAAAAGCGAGAAAAAAAAAAAAAAAAAAAAAAGGTCGGGATCTGGGCACATTCTTGACACTTGCTGCCAGCGTTATCTTTAAGGGGGTGAAGGGAAACTGTGTGGCTAACTGCCAGAAATTTTCAAAGATTTACGAACCTTCACATTGACGTCTCACACAAAGAGCTGATATTATCTACTCAATGATGCCTTAAAGTGAAGTTTAGAGGACGTGTGCATGTGCTGGTTGCCGGCAATATACAACTGTGTTTTACAGGTAATCTACTGGATCTTCACCGGGGAAAGGTCTTGCTGTTGAGTGTAGTACTGACGGTACTGGGATTATAGTTACCTTTCTCAGTGATGGTTAATTTGCTGAGAACTGAGAACCGAGAACCAGGACTGACTCATCACAAGTCTAATGTAAAAGTAGCAGAAAAAATTGTGAGCACTATTGAAAACACTAACTATTTTTCAATTAATAAACTTGAAAATAAACTATTATTATTATATACATTAGTTTCAACGTGAAATGCTTGGTTTGTTTGGTTAAGTGAGTTGCATTAAAAACCTTTTACCCAGATTTTTTCATATTTATACACAGATTTTACTTATTTTGCATGTAGATGACAACAAAAATAAACATTACTTATGTTATTATGAGCCTAATTTCCCAAAAGGTGCTACTCCATGTATTTACTGTTTTCTTTTCATATGTACTTGTTATGTAATGTGATACAACATTTTAATAGGATTCCAATTATTTCAACTCTATTTCACACTATCTAAGGCTATTCAGTATTCGGTACTTCTATTAGAGAATAATTTGGTATTGGTATTGTAACGTTTTCCACCCCGACTCATGTTTGTTCGGGCGCCATTGGTTGTTGCACAACTCCGCAACCAAAGGGATTTTCCAGCGGTTCAGTGGTTACCAAGAAATGGCTACACAAGAGTTTGTCGCATCACTTCCACTCAACCAACTCGCAACACGTTGATCCAGTCCTTTTGCAGTCTCGCTTCCTTAATCCTCCCCTGTGCACCTTACACCCATGTTTTCTCTCAGCGTCCCATCCTCCATCTTGCCCTTCTTCTTCCTCTGTACCCTCTTCCGCCGGCACTCCGCATCCCTCCACCACACTCCAAATGAGGGAATTTGAATTCACCACTGTTTAGCAAGCTCACTTATTCTTACGAAGTCTAATTTCAGAAAATGTTTAACCACTATTATTGACGTCCTACAAGTTAGTTCACACGCAAAAGTTTCAAGCTAAAAAATAGGTGGATCAGGGCGCAAGAAAGTAGTTCCTAGCCAATAACAGCCCCCTGGCTGTAGACAATACTGCTATCATAGTTGGAAGAAGTGGCTTAACTGCCATTTTATCAGGGCATGGGGGTAAGCTGCAGTCCACCTCACAGTATTCAAATTTGATTTGAACTAAAAAATGGTACGTATTCACACATACCTATTCATTTCATACACAATTAACAGAAAAAAATGAAGAAAATTGTCAAACGAAAATAAAAGTTCCAGATACAAAAAAAAATTCATGCAAATGCTGGTAAAGACTTAACTTGTTACATACTTTGAAAATACAGTATACATGGCCAACATAAAAAAAAATTACAGGTGTTTGACTTGGTGTGAAGTAAACATATACCGCTCAATGAATAAGGTTTTTAAAAATGTTTGTGGAAATGCAATATTAAAAGTATCTAATATTATTTTCTTGTCATTTTTTTTTTAAATTTCAGTCCTTGATAACTGTTATTGTATTAAAAAAACAGCATTTTTATAGAATTTTTTAAACATTATTTATTGATATATGTGGAGGATGTGGGATACATGCACCTGAGGCTCTGCAGTGCACGGGAGGGAAGTGTGGCTCACCTGCGACCCTCCTGGTTGAGCATGGCCCGCACCATGGCCAGCAGCACGATGACCGCCTCGGGGCAGAGCGCCACCCGCCCCGACAAGCTGGTCACCGACTGGCTGGCCGGCACCCCGAACATGAAGCTCCACACGTTGTCCAGGTCCAGCTGCGGACACACGCACCTCCTGCCAGCACCACCATGCACCCGAGTAAGGCTGTTCCATTCGCGGTAGGGCATGATTTCAAGTAGCGTGGTATTCTTTTACGTGAATTTTTATTTTCATTTGCCCACACAATGGCAATGCACTTGTGAAGCACTAAATACAATTCAATGAATTAATAGTGTGGTGAGATCAGAAAACTATTCTTTGCTCTTTCCATAATAGCTGTTTGTTTCATTCATTGTGTACAGGTATTTATCTCCGACAATGTCCGTGAACTCAGCAAACATTTATTTTACACCATCTCATGCATCAGCAGCAGCTCTGGAAAGTAAATTTATAAGCTTACAGGGCTAATTTACCTCACGCCTACTAGAATGCGCAAGTGGCAAATGAGGTAGTGAATAATCATGGCAAACACGCATTTAGTAAACAACATAGTTGGTAACTATGTTAACAGGTTAAATAATCTTTTAAAAAATAGAAAATGTAGGTTAGTACTTTTTTGAATCTTATTAGAACAGAAATATCTCTATAGTAATAACATTATTTTATAACTCAGAAATGTTGTTAGAGCCTACTTAGGATGGGAATTCTATGCCCAAGCCCTACATTATGTAAACAAAGTGCTAAGTAAATTTTAAAAATTTAATTGCAGGTTGTTTAGTATCAAAGTGTTATTCAACATTTACTTGTATTTACAACACATGTATTTAAGCATATATTTGTACTGTAGATTAATTTTAATGGGAGCAGCGTATGATTAAAATAGTAGTCAGTGGGTACACTTAACTGATTTGAAAACAAATTATTTAGATTAACATACACTATTATGAAAAAATGTATTTGATCACCGCTCTGTTTTCCTGGACCGAATTAGAGCGTTAATTCGAGGGTCAGGTGTATAGAGTATCACCCTGTTTAACCAGTTTAACTTCTATAATGATTTGTTTTTCCATCTTTCAGTTTCTGTTCCTGAGTTCAAATGATTAAGGGGACTGCTTGTCTGGGTATACAAAAGCATTGTCACTAACGAACTAGATCGCACATCACATGCTCTACTAAGCACCAAAATGGGGTGTAATCTTCACCCCTTGTCACCTTTCTGGGAAGGGAATCTAGCAAGAAAAGGGTCAAGCATTGAGGACGGCAATATCAAGGTCTATGTACCTGAGTAAAAAATGAGTAGGAGATAGAATTAGAATCAAAATTGGATATGGGAATAGAATCAGTACATTGAAGGACTCAACTCAACACTAATGACTAGTGATAAAATAACTGGCTTTGAAAAGCTAAATAAAAGACAAACAGTTTATTTTTTGTCACAACCATTAACTGTACAATTCTGTCCTTAAACTTGTGTAGTTTCTTTTATTTTAACATAAACTGTTTTCTCCAAGAGATTTACTGAGATACTAACTTACTTTAAACAAAGAACATGATGACTTCGAAATTTTCTGTAACAATATTAAACAGCAGAAGAAAAGTCGCTTGAGAAGAATCACAAAACAAGAAGTAGTTACATGTCATTGCTTGCGGGGTCATAATTTTCAATTTGGTCCAGTATTTCAGATATGTTGGGTTATAGTGATACTATATATTTAATATTTCTGGAGTAATAAGCAATGTGTTAATATATGAACACAGGAATGACATACCTGAAAATTTGTTGTTTTTTTTCCATTAAATAATTTATTGGAAAAAAAACCTTGCTTATCATGTACTGTAGCCTAAGGACTGACAACAAAGCTGATGATGGCTGCCAATATAAAGTGTGCTTGCACATACACCACAGCGAACCACACAGAACACTACCATAGAACTTCTCACTTGACATCCAATACTAAAACCGGTAATACTTTAATATTCATATTTTATAATTATTTTCAGGAAATCTTAGCATATGTATTAATAATTTTTATTGAAGTAAAAACCTAAATGTCGTACAAATATAAAAAAAAATTCATTTATGATAATTAATACCAAATATTTTAATACATGAACTTTTGAACTGTTAGCTTAGCACTTAGCAGTAAAATTTTGATTTTAGATTTGACAAATAGTATTCATATTTTGAGTCCAAAACAAATACTAAAAGACTTTTCAGAACGTGTGGCTAGGAATGATAATTTAAAATGCATTTTAAAAAGGTTCCCAGGGAGTGTGAAGCTCACCTTGGAGTCGGCGGGCAGCAGCTTGACGGGCTGCCCCATCATGAGGGCCATCAGCAGGAAGTACACCTCGGGCACGTCTATGTGCTGGGGCAGGAGCCAGGCGAGGCGCTGGAACCCCGGCACGTGCAGCCCCTCGGAGCACACCTCGCGAGGCGCACTGCTGAACGTCTTCGGTGGGGAGTTGCCCAGCTGATAGGCTGCAACAACACGTCCTGCCCATGAGCCCCTCGCGAGGAGTGGTCCAGTTCAAGTGGTCATCTACCGTCACCAATTTTCCAATTTTAAGCGTTCGTTGTCATGGAACAGGTCATGAGTGAGACAAGATTTCGTGGTTTTATTTTTGGTCCAATTTCTTTGTAAAAACAGAGAATTTCTCTGCTGTTTTTATTTACATAAAAGCTGTTTCGTAATGCTTACTCCAACCAAAATTGGGGTAAAATTTATATGCCACATTTTTACGGTATAATAATTTTTAGTAAATTGGTTAAAAACATACATTCAGTACAATAAAAACCAATTAGCAAAACATTTATGGTTTGAAATTGATTTAATAAGAGATGTACAATAAAACAAATTAAATTAATTTTTCTGATTCATGCACTTTGGTACAAATTTTGTCCGGAAATAATTACATTCCCTTGAATATTAAACATTAATAGTTTCATTTTTTTTAATGGTTTGAGTTAAGTTTTGGTTGAATGCTGCTTAATCTCATGAGGCCGTGATATGACGGGCACTCACAGAGCAGCGCGCGTGGGCCGGAGCGCAGCAGGCTGAGCCAGCCGCCGCAGCCCGGCGGGCCGCCCTCGCGGAAGCGCTGCAGCAGGGAGGGGCAGGAGCACAGCACGACCAGCACGCGCAGCCCCCACACCACGCTGCAGGGGTGCACGTGTCCTTGCAGGAACAGCAGCACCCAGTCCAGCCCCAGCACCTGCGTCACCTCCTCGCAGAACCTGCGCACCGCGTGCCACCCTCTTTTATCGCATTATCGTCACACCTATATTTTAGGGTGTCAAAATTTCGATAAAAAAACCTCTCACGTAAACGCCACATGATGTTTTTGGTCCCGCTAATAGATTCCGAGCACTTTGTGTGGGTATTTTTGCAGTATAAAACAATGTATTTTAAAGTAG
Organism: Bacillus rossius redtenbacheri; assembly: GCF_032445375.1. Lineage (NCBI taxonomy): Eukaryota > Metazoa > Arthropoda > Insecta > Phasmatodea > Bacillidae > Bacillus > Bacillus rossius. Next base: position 64,171,000 of record NC_086334.1, read on the forward strand.
AAATATTGTGTAAACAGGTGTCTACTGTATTGAGGATATTGAATTAAAATTTAGTCAGATATTAATGGATTGGAAAAGGAGCATATGCAGATTTCATACACTGCTGTGTGTAAGCCCCTGGATTGGAATTGTTCATTCTATGTTTTAAATAAACCTTTCAAGTTAAAAAGTTATAAAATATGTAGTTGTTTGTATGGGTGTGTTATTTTTTTAAATACATTATGGTCTGGTAGAAAGTCATAATTCATTAAAATTGTGAAATGGATTTGGTACCAGAACCACCCTCTAATCTTTGGCTGCCATTCTCATATTCCAAGACACTCAATGGTCAAGATTTTCTTACATTTCAACATCCTCACACCACAGGTCATTTTATATTTAAGGCATCTAATATTGAAAAAGTGTTAAACTGGAGGATATCTGGAACACTCACGCGGTGCACACGGAGCTCTTGGGCGTGAAGAGCAAGGAGTGCAGCAGCTGCAGGCAGCGGTTGCGCAGCACGATCTGGGCCACGCACTCCCGCTCGACTGACCGCTCGTCCGCCTCCTGGTCGACGCCCCCCTCCTGCAGCACGAGCAGGCGCTCGCTGAAGCCGGCCTGCCCGGGCAGGGTCGCGGCCACGAACTGGCCGAACCTGCTGACAGCACCGGGCTCGCTTCCTCACTTACACTACACATCGCATTAGTACACGGCAAGGCAATAGTCGTAGGTTTCATTAAAAACAAAAAAATAGAAAAATTTAAGGCTGTCGAAAATTAGAGATATTACGGACAATATACACACCCTCAAAACTGTCACCAACAATCTATTGTAAAGGTGCGAGAAATGGATGCAAAAGATAGGAGTAAATACAAATATACAATAGCTCGGTTTAGTTCCATAAATTAATATATTGACAATACAACATGGAAAAAGGTTTATAACTTTCTACAATTCATTATTATCTACATAACTGAGTTTCAATATGCAGAAAGAACGTTAAGGAATGGCAGGAGCAGTAACAAAAAAAAATTAGTAGCAAACAAAATTTAAAGCAATGTTTAGTTTTAAAGTTGGTCAACATTAATTATGCAAAATACTTGACTAGTTTTAGGTCTGTGCAGGATCTGCAAACTGGGAAATGTTGTGGGATAGTGGGATAGTTAAGGTATTGGGAAAAAAAAAAAAAAAAATCCTTAAATTCGCCACATTTTTTGCAGTTATTTTAAGTACCAATACCGTAAAAGAGACAAGTCAAGATTAAAACTGACAGCTCACTGATATGGAAATGTATGTCTCTAAAACAGTCGACAACCTGAGTGTGGATATTTTAATCTGTTCTCAAGGCAAGATGTTGGGATATAAAAGGATTTAAGATGATAATTCTAGTATCATTCAAAGTTAATATTTTAGTTTATCTTGATACGTTTATTAAACAGCTCACTCAAAGAAATATGTTATCCTCCAAAGTGGTGAAAAGAACTAAATTTGTAAATGAATGGTGAAAAAAACATGTTATAACATGTTTTTCTAGTACATAGATAGTAAAACATGACAGACTGACAGAAAGCAGGTCTGTTCCCATTCCATAAACATAGTAATTGCCATTGGTGAAGTTTATCTTGGCCTCTAGGCAATTAATTACCTTTTCAGGTGAGACTGACAATAAAAAGGTTGCTTCACCACCCATTGCTGCAAATAAATGTTCACCTCTATTACGTAAGAATTAACACAAAAAAAAAAACATAAAAGTTAGACAACCATAATATTAAGAAAATTAATTTCAGAAATGAAAAAGTGTACATCTTAGAGACCTAATTCATTACTAACTACAGTTAGAAGTTCAAAAGTTAAAAGTTTCTGAAGGAACAGACAGAAATAAATTACGGCCAACACTACCACTTGAACTGTTATTTGCTTCACATATGCAAGCTTGTGGTCGCATCTAATGTTGGCCTTGCATACTGAGCCAAGAGTGTATCCTGCCCAAAAAGGAAAATTATTTTTTATTTCAACCTCTTTAAAATAATAAAAAACAAAAAGACAAACACCATCAACTAAAAATGTTTTTTGAACAACAGTTTGTGAGAGGTAGTAACAATAAAAGTTGCGAGTTGCGTAAGCTAATCTTGTGAGAAATGCTAGGCAGTGGTTCTTGTAACTTATCAAAGTTGATTGTGTCAGTCAGTCTACTGTGTAAATTTTTTTTTCTTCAACGTTTTGCAATACCTGATAATAAATTTTTCAGAATTTCTCATATATATTTTATGTCTGTTTTATTTTTATTTTTCACTTCGAAAGAGGGGTACATTCCACCCTCTACTTGCCACCTCCACACGTACTGGATTCACCCTTGAACTTAACCTAAAAGTTTTTAATTTTTACCTTAAAAGATTAAAAATTCAGACTTTTACCTTAACAGTGTGAACTAAAGACACCTTGATAGCCTCCAAACTCCTCAAAAGCCCTGAAATGGATGTATTACAGGAACTACATATCTTGATGGTACACGAACTGTTAAACTGGGCAGATGGACGTGTGGACTCACGCGAGCAGGTCGTGGGGGCGGGGCTGGCCGGCCAGCAGCGCACCCAGCAGCGCCAGCAGGGCCCGGTGCGTGGGCGCGGCGCGCGTCTCGGGCAGCACGTGCAGCAGGCGCTGCGCCAGCTGCAGGTCGCGCAGCACGCGCAGGTTGGCGCGCCGCTCGCTCGACTCGCTCACCAGCTCCAGCAGGTGCTCCAGCAGCGAGCGCTGCAGCTCCCCGGGCGCCTCGTGCCACACCTAGCAGCCACCCGCACCCATCTCATGCCTCAGCCACCCCTTCACAACCGAGAGTGCTTGCATTTACCTATAATAGGATATTTACACATGTAACAATACATGTATGCTTATGTATCAACAGGTTCTCATGCAAGAACACTATCTCCTCTTCATGTTCCTCTGTTAAGCGTGTTCTTGTAGTACTAGTTGTTGGAATAAGTAAGTATTACTTTTTTTCAAAGCAGGAAATCATGTTGTATTTTCTCCCCATCATTTCTGTGTGTCTTTTATTTCTTCAAATTGTTTTATTTTTCTGCAAGACATTCATCCACTTGTGGCCTTGCCAGATTAACTTCCAGGTACATATCTGGAGCATTCATCTTTGTATTCTGAAATACATCATCAAATACTTCCCATAAACTGCTTGATGATATAGCATGTTTGCTAACATGATCTGGAAAGAAAACTGTACAATTTATATTTTTCCCTAATTTTTAAAAAAAAATTCATGAACTCTTAATTTCAAGTTAAATTACCAAAATAGTATTTTACCTTCAGTGTGTGTTGGCCTTAAAATTCTCCTAACATATTCTTCTACTTCATCCTACAGTGTCTTGCGTGCAACTATCTTCTCGTGCTCTGGAAGGATTACGTTTTTGAAATGAGGATCTAGAATTACATTCTCTTGAGAATATTTTTAGGAAACCGTGTTGCTCCAGCCAGTGCTGTCTGACTATTTCTTGCGAATATTATACCTGTTGACTCTTGTTTCTCTCTAATTTGCCGCCTCAACCAGTGGCCTTGGTTGGCCTCACAACCAGCCATTATTACCCTCTTCTTCGTACTGGGATCTAGAGTGGAATCAAAGACTAGAGAAGGTTCAACATAAACTTTACTGCCAGGTTTTAGACTACGTGAATACCGAGTCTGCAGTCAACCGGTCTAGTTACAACCATAGCATATATAATTAAGAGAAAACATAACCACCTCGCTATCACACAGTTTTTAGGTCTCTCTCATTTTTGCTGTGCTTCTGTCGCTATCGCAGCCGACCTCTTGACGAGGCAGGATGCGACGGCAAGAGTCACTGCAGCGTGCCCAGGCTCCGTCGTCTCAACCTCCCCAAAAATCCCCTTTTTGGGCTTGGTTGCCATATTTGAAACCTCGGGTCTGTGGCTGTGTTGACAATCCTCGTTCCTGCCCCCCTTCAGCAACGGCACGGTGGCCGGCCACGCGACGGGGCTCCGCCCCACTACTTCATGCAGCAGGGCCTGCTCGCCGGTGCGCTGCGTATGTGTCGCAACAATCTGTGTTGGTCCAAAAACTGTTGGTAGACCCACAGAGAGGGGGTGAATTGGTGAATTTCTGAAGGGCTTGAAGTGTCTCTCTTGCTTGGCAACTGTGCTCATAGTGCCCTCCAACTGCACAAGATTTTGCCACCAGCTCGCCTATGCCTTCTGTAGGAATTTTCTCACATATTAATAAAGGATAATACTATAATATGGTATACGCACAAGATATATGTCTAGTTATACAATAATATTGGTAAATGTTGGCTATTTCTTAGCAAATAATGTAAGTGCATCAAGCAGTGTGCTGTTATATTATTTTGGTATAAAATTAGGTTAGGGACAATAGTTATGGTGTATAATTTAGCACTCATCTGACTATGGCTGTTCATTTGTCTTGATTTTCGTGCTTTTAATTATGTTTTTACTAATCGTTTATGAACGGTACAAATCATGTTCATATACGAAATTAAATTGGTAGCATGTAATACATACTAAAAATTATTAGAGGAGTGGAATTAACAAATCTTTAAGCACAGAGTTTAGAGAAGATAATTAATGTTTATATAGTACGTACTAAGAGATGCAAGTTAACCTACATAATGATAACAAGACATAAACAGACAATTATTTTGAAACAAAAACATAAATAAAAATGTAGTGTGAGGCAGTTCAAAAATTTAATTTTGTACATAAAATTACCTTATTTCGAAAAAGGCCACAACATTAAACATTTACCAAATACAAAATTTACTGTCTCAAAAAGTATTAATTTTACCTGGTTCATAATTTTGATACAGTACACTCCCTATTTAACGCGGTTGTCGGGGGACATAACTTTTACCCGCGTTGTTGCATAACCGCGATGTTTCGATGTGACCAAGGTCAAAAGGCATAAAACACCGCCTGTGTTCTAATAGGTCGGCAAGCACGCACAGTATAGACGGCCCGCCTTTGTGCGGACTTTGCATCCGCAGTTTCCACTAAACACGGGTGAAAAAATAAAAATAATAAATTTTAAAGATAAATATTAAATGTTGAATTGTTTTTATTTTTCCGCGTGCAGCGCACAGTTTGTCGCACGGCCTACGAGCGCGCCACACGCCGCCATACACACGTGCGGCACACAAGCTGCTGCTGCCAGTCTCGTGGTGTTAGCCACAGTATCTGCTTCGTCAGCGTCCGTAACAAAGTAAGTGCAGTGTGTGCGGTTACACACGATTCTGTGGTCAAAGTCTTCTAAAAAGAAAGGCCGTAGTGATACTTCAAACCGAATATGAATCGCAAAGTACCGAGTTTGATTGACAAAATAAAAATTCTAGATTTACTTACAGATAGCTTGTCTTTTGTAGAAGCAGGCCGCAGATACAGGAAAAAACGATTCTAGCATTCGTACAATAAAAAATAAAGAATCGTCTATCGTGTCAAGTGGTTAAACTTTATTATCCATGCTTACAGTAAATTATAAATGGTCACATGTGGGAAACAAAAATTGCGCCAATTTAATTTTAGCGCAATCAGTGACGCCGTATTAAAACCGTGTTAAACTTTGTCTTTACTTATTTCACCAAACGCTGTGTCGAGTTGCTGAGTGTGTGTGGCTCGGATCGGCAAGTGTTATATTCCCCAGCCTCTGGTTAAAGGTCGGGAGGCCGCTACACATAAACATTTCCGGGGCTTGTTTACTACCTCACGGCAAAAGTGGTACAGTATGGTTCACGTAAATATTGGACCACTGGGAATTCCTGGGCAAAGATTAAAAATACGCTAGCCGATTTACTTTACTATTTAATGTTAAAACATTATACCAAAGTAAAAAGATGAACTTGTATAATACAATGAATTACCCAATAATATTACGTCTGTAGGTTTAAGTTGTAACAAAACATTTATATACAGATGTCCAGTAAAGTACCAATTAAGATTCTGGAGTGGAATTTTAAACACCGGACTACCTGATTTTGCCTTGTACGCAGGGACGCTGCTCAGTCAAGTGACTCATGCTCTGCCTGTGTGCTGCGTGAACACATTCCCTCCCCCACTCCCCCTGGTGTTTCTGCCCGCTCTAATCTCTATCTCTCTCCATGTTCTCGGCTAGCCTCTCCCAACCCCGCGCTTGCCGACAACCAAGCCTATCCAACATCAATCCCCAGCCGAGTCACGCTGGATAATGTCGCTGGACGGTGGGCTTTATCAGGTCCCCTGTCCGATGCTTCATTTGTGAGATAAAGCGACGTTAAGAACTAGTGTTTCAGAAAATATCACTGGGCTGGATTGGACCATAATTTGAAAACCCTACAAGATAGAGGAATAATGTACGGAGATATCTTGTTTAGAATTTTACTGCGGACATTTTCTACGCCTAGGCTTTTTTCTGCCCGATGCTTAGTTTGTTAGTTACAACGCAAAATTATCCTAATCGGCTGTCAACCATTTATTCCATTATTATTATTCATTTCTGACTGGGGGACATGGTTTGACCCGCGATATACCCGATTCCGCGATCAATCGGGGCGCGATATACCGGGAGTTTACTGTACGTAAACACTGTTTCTTCTGAATTACTTTAAACAAACAACTTTTATTATCAGTGCAGTCATTGAGGTATGTATTAACATGATTATACAGGTAATTTGTTCTTTAAGTGACTCAAAACCTAACCACTTGAATTTTTCAAGCTTCAAAACATGTTGAGCCGAGTACTAAAAACTTGACTCTGCTTAAAATTCTGAGTAGTACTTGTGCACCCATAATTTAAATCATTACATTGAAAAAGTTTGCACTATATATCATAGAGAAAACCTGAATGACGGACCAAGTATTCATCTCTCTTTGCCTATTCTTCAGGTTTTCTCTACATGTAGTGCAAACCATCAATGGCATATGTCAATTTAAATCAAGAATTAGTCTGTATCATGTCTTAAATCAATGGCAGCCATCAACCCTGCTGAATCACAGACTGCAACAGACAATGCATCACACATGCAACTACAGTAAAACCTTTTTGTTGCGACCCCATTTATTGCGACCACCTCTCTATTACAACCCGATTTCGAGAAACCGTGAAAAAATTGCCAAAAATCCGAAGAAAATCGGACAGAAAATAAGTTTCTTGTGCTGAGTAACGTGTTACTGCATTTCTCTTGCCGAGTGCTGTACTGCCTTAAGCAGCGCATATCTAAAAATAGATACCACTTCCTGTCGACCGCTGTCAGCGCTTGACAACCCCCATTCCACATCCGTTTGCTGACAGGGTGCAGATAAAGGTTTTTGTGGCAACGTGTTTACGACCGCTGTCAGCGCTTAACAACCCCCATTACACGTCCCTTTGCTGGCAGGGTGCAGATAAAGATTTTTGTGGCAACGTGTTTACGTTTAACTTTGTGCGAGTGTCTAGTGTGGTACGCAGTTAAGGCAAAGCTACCTGCTGGATTTCTCTTGATTTTGATTACTATCGGTTGACAATACACAGCGACCGACTGGATGCACGCCCGCCTCGACTTGTTTTAACTGCCGCAGCAATGTTTATTTTAACAGCTCCAGTAATTATCTTTTCACATGGGTTGACAGAAAAAAGTCGCTTTACCCAACATAAAAAAAAAGGCTACGCCACTTATTCCCCACGCAGGAAACACACCGGCTGCCGTCTGTCTCCCCTGCATTTATCTTTCTTCTAACATTCTACGTCTCACCTCTCGCGCGAGCAATAACGAAGCGACCACGCATTGGACCGTTTTATGCTTTGTTTGGTGACAGCAGTTTGATTTTATTCGGTATATTCTTTATCATAGGGCCCTTGCTATTAAAATACATTTATATTTAAGTTTGAACGCTTGTTAATTCCTTGCCAGAGATGACTGATCTCGAACTTGGTGTGAAAAGTGACATATTTTTACCCCCCCCCCCCCCCCCTCACCGCTTTAGTACCCCATTCATAATAGCTCAATTTTACAGGAGAATGGAGGGTGGAATGAGCATTTTCTCACTGAAGGTTTTTCAAAGGAAGCGAAGTTGGGGTGTTATAAGGGAGAACACTAGATGGTTTGTGTGTCTGGGAGGGAGGGGTAAGTTTATGCGTCATGAAGCCGCTGCTGCCAGCCAGCCGAGCGAGCTTCGTGTGCGCCCACTCGCGTTTCGGAACCTACAGCTGCCATATTTTTAAAGGAAATGTCCCATTATTTTTTTGTTATTCTTACATGAACATTTTTGGAAGTATTAAAGCCGACACAAAAATACACTGTGTGTTAAAATTAACAGATTTTAATGATCTTTCATTTCTTTTTTTTCTGATTTTCACATTTTGGTCAAAATGTCCACTTTTTTTAAGGTTCCCGAGAATGTATTCGTAAAATCACTGCTTGGTTAAATCCGGGGTTCGTGACATCGGCGTTCTAGTGTATTTAACTACGGCAAGCAGAAAACGTACATGTAAACTAACCAGTAAAAATAAACTGTCTTTTGACTAGGGATGGGACGAATCCACATTTTGGTCGAATCCGAATCCTTGTTTGAATCCTCAGTGTTTGTCATCGAATCTCGAATCCCAGTCCCACACTAAACTTCACATGTTATTAAAAAAATCACACATTTATTTTAAAAAAATACATAGGCCTATGTATTAAAAAAAAGCACATGTGTATTTATAAAAATTATAAAATAAGTGCATAGTGTATATGCCTGATATAAAATAGAGACAAATAACCTCAAAAACCACACATGTAAGTTTTCATCTCTAATTCTCTGTTAAATTAATCCTTCCTATGTTTTCAATAAAATATGTTTGTATAACAGACACTATTTAAAAAAAGTTACGTTTTTTTCTGCAATGTTATATCATTGAAGGTTGGAAATGATAGAGTAGTTATGCTAATTGACAAAATACAGCGTAGTTTATCTATGTTTGCGCTATTTCCATTACCTTTACAATATAGTTTAGGTATACAATTTTCTAGAGCTGGATGAACCTCAGTTCTCTGGTTTCGAACCGAACCATAGCAAAAAAATTTCGAACCGTGCCGAACTGAACCTCATACAGAAATAATTGTTTTGAATTAAAATGAACCGACCACCAGCATTTTGGTCTTTAACTGAATGGTGAGAAAGGTTCTCCAGCCATATGTAAAATTAAAACATTATATAGCTTAGCTTTATTAAAACATTGCAAAACATTTTATAAGTAAAGTTTATACAAAAAATAATGAAGGAAAGAAAACAGTTTAGAGAAAATCATATACTTTTAATTCATGAAGAAGTTCCATCTAAATTTCCAAAAGACTATCTTCCTTTTTCAGTGTACACCAACCTTCATTTAAAAAAATATATTATAAAGATGACGAACATTCAGCATAAGGCCACATAACATATTTTTGTGGTAGACATAACCTAACATTTTTAATAAGTAAAACTTTTTAATAGGACATAAAAAAAAGTCGAATGTGAATTAAGTTACCTATCTACCTACATTACAAAACCCGCTGACTGCAGTTGCTGTTTTCTTGGAAGAATGCTGCTCGTCAGAAGAAAAGACATTTTTTGGGGTGGTTCTGGGTCATCTGGATCGTCATTATCTTTTCTCCATTTGGAAAACTTAAACGACGTAAGCCTGCTCATCGCAAATCACCTCAAGAACAATTATATTGTAAACGTAACGTAAGAAGTGTGGTTATAGAAATTTGCGTCGGAAAAAAGAAAACACGAGAAATAATGATGGCTGCCGCGACTACGCTAGTCAACTTAGTACCGTACTGTAAAATTTACTGGACCAGTACTTTTAATAAACAAGATTAAATTAATATTTTCAGTACCTGACTGTTATAACCAAAAAGGCCAAAGACAATAAATACATCCCAGTAATTTAAAATACGTACCTAATTTACGTAATCATTTTCTACCGCATTTGTCTTGTGTTAACTTGATCACGTTAGTTTTACCGAAATACGAGTGCTCTCGTACATGCGCTTTATTTTAACGTATGGGGTACGTAATCTTTGGTGATTTTACAACACTTCTCGTACACGCACTATAGTTAAAGGTATAATATACAATACCTTTGGCATTTGTACGATAGTTTATATTACGTAGTACGACAAATGCATACAAAATTCTCTAAAGTAAACAAAAAACAAAGCGCGCCTATATGAAAAAATGCTATGCGAGTTATGCGACGATTAATAATTTTTATTTTGTCTGCGCTTGAAACTGTTGAGGCGACAATTATGCGATAAAAGTCGGAATATTACAAGTAATGGAATTTTGTTGTGTTGTTTTGTGAATGGTCTCAAATGGGGGTTAGAAAATTATAAAAACGTATGTTTTTTTTTTTAAACGAACGTTCGGTTTTTCGAAAATATTTTAAGAGGTTTCGAACCGAACCGAACGTAAGGGTTCGGTTCGGTTCGAAATTTTCGAACTTCGGCCAGCACTACAATTTTCAATTACTACATAAAACTCTTAAAAACCCACTTCGAATCCCACCTCGAATCCTACCTCGGATCCTACGAATCCTCGAATCCATAGGATTCGGTATATTCGACGAATCCAAGATTCGAAAATCCCATCCCTACTTTTGACATATTTTCTTTAGAGTGGCCTGTAGGGCGACGGACTTGTCATGAAGGTTGAAGTGGGTTTAAAGCAAAGCCGTCTAGCATTGTGAGTGACAGCATCCTGCCATTGCACGGCTGGTTTCTTAGCAAGTTGCGGTTTGGGAGGGATGGGGGTTGAAATGAACTGAAAATTTCGGAAAACATCTATTACGACCCCCCCTCTATTACAACCGTATTCCTGGGAACCATGAGGGGTTGTTTCAGAGAGGTTTGACTGTACATCCTTGGCCAAACACTGCACACTGTGGCTTGGCCAATAACTAGGCAACACCACAAAACCTCTTTTTTTTTTTTTTACAGAGCTTTACGCTGCACAGAGACTCAAAGCAACGGTGCCCGGGAAATGACAGTGGGCTCCATCAGCACACTTCAGTAATGACTCAGTGACTCTCGCCGGATGAGAGGTGTGCTGGAACAGGAACACTGCGATGGCCGACACGTAGGATGCGATGAGACAGCAAAATATTGCATGTTGTCAACATGCGGTTCTCACCCACGTAACGAAGAAAAATAGACAAATATAAAATGTTTCTTGCCATTATACACGCAACAATCATACGATAGCCATCAACCCTTGCTGGTTTTTTTAACGGCATGTTTGAGAGAAACATGAAAAATCATTGTGTGTGATCAGATTTTAGAGATTTAAAAATAAATTTAGTATACAAAACCTATAGATACGAAAATAATAGTAGTATTTTCAATACACCACTGTTTCGAAAACAAAATTTGGGTATTCTTTTTAGTAACTTCTTGCCCTTAATGCAATGGAAATTAAAATAAAAACTATAAAAAATTCTAATTGAGAATTTTGTCCCGTCCACTGTTTGTGTCACACTGATGTCATGGATGTATCACACATGATTGGTTAGAATAATATTCACTTCCATCACATCACCCCCCTTTGTGGTATCGTGACTTCAGCACGACACGTTAGCAAACATGGCTATGTTGGAACAAACACAAAAAATCTGCGAACAAACGGACAAATAGAAAAAAAAATTTAATTAAAAAGCTAAAATTTTGTTTTTTGAATTAATGCAATAGTCAATTCAATTAGTTTTTTCATCTTTTCATCCAATTTCTTGACTTTTTAAAGTTTTATTATTAATATGGATTTATAATATAAAAAAATAGTAAAAAATTTCGGAAGTCACACCATGGTAACAATGGAAATAAGCTGTCTTTCTTCGAAATATACCTAAAGAGTTAGATTTAAAAAATCATTCAGTGTTAAAATTCTGAATAAGTACAGAAATAAAAAAACATTGATCTTCTGAATCACTTCAAATAACTGAAGCGAAAACGCAAACAAAAAAGGAAACAATGTCAATCTGGCCATATTTTGAGGAGTTTTAAAAACTGCGTGATGTACAGATACGTACGTCATTAGGCCCTCTGGGTGCCTTCCTCCCCTCTATTCCCTCTATTCCCTCTCGCAGTCCTGTCTCGATCACTCTCCTGGTGTTCCCAATACCAGCCTCCAAGAGCATTGTGCTCATCTGCTGGGCCAGACTTGTAACCCGGCAGGAATGTACACATATGAACGTTTCCTCTAGTTAGATCCCTCTATTCAGTTCCTCAGGCCCTTGCGACAGCAAATCTTTAATGGGTAAATGGAAAAGTAAACAAAAAGTCTTTATTTTTATAAATTAATGTTTTTGTCTACCCATCTGATTTTTTTTTTTTTGGGTTTGTGTCTCAGTTTTTGTGTACTATTAAGTAAGGTTATTTTTCTGCTGTCTCTGTTTAGGTTTCATGTGCTTCAGTTCAACTTTTTTTTAAAGATAAGTCTTGTTAATCACAGGTTTCCACCAACAGTCTGGGGTTAGAAGCAAGCAGCGGCACTTCGCGCATGCACTGTGACATGCGGTAATCGGCAGCACGGAAGTCTGGGGTACTTACTATCTTACCCGACTCAATTCTTCCAGTCCCTACTCTGTGGCAAACAGGGGTGGCCAGGCACGCATTACTACGTGGACACTGGATGAAGTCACGTTTTTGTCCAGCTGATAAGTCTGTGCACATGTTTGTTGGACACCCAAAACATTGTTTGAAGTGAAGTGTTTACAGTGTGGAAACAGCTTTAAAGGACTGTATGACAGTGTACAAAGACAGTGCTTGTTAAGCCACACTGGACGGCGACGGTGCGGTGGAAAGGGACGGGAAAGGGGAAAGGCAGCGCTACCTCGATGTCGGCCAGCAGGTCCTGGAAGGCCGTGGTGTTGGGGATGGAGGAGCTCTCGCGCCCGCTGTCCACCGTGCCCACGAGGCTGAACGCCAGGTGCAGGATGTGGCTGTTGAGCAGGGCACGCTTCCTGCGCAGCAGCATGGCGAGCGTCTGGTAGCCGCGCCGCCGGTCCATCTCCAGCTGCAAGGCGCGGTTGCTGCGCGCCACGCACACCAGCGCCTTCACGCCCGCGTACAGGCTCTCCACGTCCCTCGCCATCGCGATCAGCCCTGCGCACGCCGGCACGGTGGTCTCCACTCAAACACTGCCCAACCATGACGTAACACCTCCCCGCAGGGCCAAGATAAGAAAAACGCTCCGACTCACACACACTCTCACACACACACACACTCTCACACACACTCACACACACACTCTCTCTCTCACACACACACACACACACACACACACATTGTCACATTATCACAAACTATAAAGTGTAGCCTACTTAACATCTCTTCATACTAATTTTATTGATGCAATACATATATTTTTGAGATTTTGTAGTGTACGGATTTGTTTCCATATTAAAGTGTGTCGAAAAGTTCGCAAACTAATTTTTGTCAAATTTATGAGCCAAATACTAACCAATAAATATGGGCATTAAAACTAAATAAACTAATGTCAGCAAAAGATGGTAGTGTATGCGTGGGTTCATGAGTGCATTCACAGCTGCGAAACCTAAAGTATCTGAAAAGGTACTTTTATTCAGACTATATCAATCTAGTAAATCAAATAGTTTTAATCATAAAAAAAAATTGTGTGTGCGGAGTCCACGCATGACGGAAGTGAAACTGCTTGCTTATTAGGTATAGATAGAGATATTTTTTTATAGAAAAGGAGATAATAATTGAAAATGGTAAGGATGCGGGCATGATCTCAAATGAAATAACTCTTTTCCAAATGAATAAAAAAAATGTAAATTCTTTAAATAAAAAAGTACTCTAATTTTTTTCTTATACATTTAAAACAAAAATGTGAAGCAAAGAGTAATTAAAATTGATTTTTAATAATCCTTAAACTGGAAGATTTCCTATAATTAGGTAGTTTATGCAGCTTAACTAACTGTCCAAATGGACATGTGGAGTCTGAGGTAGGTATCTGGCATGTGAAAGTGATAGATAACATGGCATACGAACTGGACCTAGCTCAATGCTACTTGTTGAGCCACAGTCACCTACAGCTTCACTCTGATCACAAAATATTCACGCCTCTTTGTTGGACTTAACAAATGTACACACTCGTGGGCTCGTAAATATAATACAGTGTGTGATTTAGTTAATCAAATAATAGTTTGTGACAAATAATAGTTTGTGACAAATAATTACCCATGTCAAACTAAAGCATAGAGCATTATACCAGAAGAAATATTTAATTACACAGCTACAACAATACTCACATAACACAGTTTAACAATACTAATTTAAACAAGTAATTAAATAATACATACATGAAAGAACAATATTTTCATGCGCATATGGCTCATAGCACAGTGCACAATAAGCCCCGTTGTGTTGTCCTCTGCCCAGATACTCCCTGAACTTGGGGTGGCGTCAGGCGCAGGCGGGTCCCTACCGCCGTGACCCGCCTATCCCTGCAGCACGGCACGCCGCCACGTGGAGCCCGCTCAAGGCCATGCCAACGGCCCTGGAGTGAGGACTGGACGTGCCACCCCCAAGAAACATCCACGCATATGCAAGAGCGCAAGGGCACAAGAGCACAAGATGCCAAGAGCACAAGTGTGCAAGTATTCTGAGTCATTTCTACCTTACCCTGCTGTCTCCTCCACCGGTTCCCTCACCACATACCTGACTATTCCCTCTTCTCTCGGTTCCCCCACCCCATATCTAGCTAATTCCCCTCATTAGATTGGAGTTTTCGTAATGCTCAAAAATTGTTGTCCTCTCAGCAAAGAAGTTATACAAAAAAAATCACAGGAAACTTTTAAGTTGTAAACACCTACTACTTCTACATTATTACCCTAGTAAGTTAAATAAGCATTTATTAACCTAAATAGTTATAAAATTGTTTCTATGAAGACTTACAAAAAAGTATGTATTTACAAATTTGGCTTGGTTATACACAACACAACTGTTAAGTCGAAGGCCTATTGTATTAAGTACTGGTGCACAATAATAACCACTGGGAGACTCAACCTCCACTAAGAAACAGAAGTACGGTACACCAACACACTGTGTACTCACCCAAGAGCACAGAGCAGCCACCGACGTTCTCCACCATCTTGACGACAGGCCGCGGGTAGAACACTCTCACCCCGAGATAACCAATCACCACTCCTCCCAGGGAGCGGGCCGGGCCAGCGAGGTGACCAGCAGAGTTGTGCAGTATTCTGATTGGCGTCGCATTCTCGTGGGAAGACATTCCTAGCTGTGAGCAAGTACATCTACTTTCTTTCTAGATCGCTCACAATTACCTTACATCAATAATTCCAAAGAACATCGGTAAAATACATTATCAAACAGAAGCAATATATTTAATGTCCGTTCAACACTTTGGGCATTTAAAAATTAGTAGACCATACTGCTGCAAATGCACACAAACAAAATAAAATATGCTGTTATAAATATACATAATAGATTGTACTACATTTAAATTAATAACAACATTTTAAAACTGAATTTTTTTTACACACACGCTGAAACAAAGATCATGATTTCAGAAGCCGAAGAAGCAGAAGCTGAATTTCTTTGTTCAAGAAGCTACAGAGTAGTGTTTCCCCCTATGCTTCTATTGACTTTGTTGTTTCCTCTCATGGGATAGCTGGATCAGCACCACGGAGAGATGTTGGTGGGCAGTGTGGCTGACACCAGAAGAGAAGAATTAGTTGATGTTATGGGTGGGTCATGTGTGAATTGACCTTCAATCCAGTGACTTTGCTACGACAATTTGATGTTGCGTGGAGAACTTGTCAAGTCACAAGACTTACGGAAAGTCATCGGAGGTCATGTTTCCTTCCTCAAGTGTGTCCTGTGCTCTCCAGTAATGCTTTTTAACTGTAAAGACTGTTTTCGGGTGGGATACTTAATGTTAGCAGTTGAATATATAGTACATACTTCATTAATTTGCTTTTGTGTGTGTGCATCCTTGTTCATCCCCTATGAGTTTAGTTGCTGTTGAATCCAAATAAGTTACTGAACCAAGTATTTATTATTAATAATATACAAAACTAATTATAATTATCAATAGTATAACATGATTATTATTTTATTATCAACAAGCCGGATAGTAACATTGAGGCAACAGTGGATGCTATTTTCTCTGTACTGCAATCTAAACATCAGACACACTATACCACCCACAATCCCAAAATGCATCCAAAGGAGAGATCAGGTGTATTGTGGTCCAGCAGTGAGGTTCTGATATGGTAAAAGTTCACAGAAAGCTTTGATTGAGGTGACATTATTCACGAGCAACACTACGTGTTTAGTTTTTTCAGGCAAGGATGACTGTTGCCAAGTGTCCGCCCACCTTAGCATTTCCGCATTTCCCAGGGGTCAAGAAATGGATGTAAACTAATGGGACACTCACTTCACTTCACGAGAATTTAATTTCTTAATTTCTTCTGAACAGTGCTGTAGTTGAAATACAGTCATCCAAAGAACCATTGCAGACAATATTCACACTCACAACTCAACACCTCACAGTCAAAATATGGTTTTTGTGAACACATTTTTGGCTCTGGCATAAATGCTGTTACTTCGTTAAGTTTAGAAAGCCATGGATATGTTTCCAACAGTTCGTCCTTTTTAAGTCTGACTATGGCTACAAATATGGGCCAAAACCAAAGACACCTCTCAAGTAAATACTCAGGATGAACACCTTGGAAGCGAAGTCAATCGGGTTGCAGACAAAAGAGACATAGTGCCAAATGCCTAGTGATGATATGGCCTGTATCTCTGATACATGGTTTGCTACAAAGATTTTGACTGTGAGATAATTTAAGCCATGACAAAACAGTTGGTGAGTCTGACCACATTAACATGGCGCAGGTGCACGCCGTAACATGAGATGCGCCGTACGCACCTGGGTCGCCGCTTTATCTCCCTCCAGCCCTCCGCTTCCCCACGCGGCACCCTGCCTTTGACACGTAACTGACACCGGACAGCTGGGAGTTGCGCGAGCCGCCGACACGTGTTTTCGAGAGATTTCTGCCGTCGGGACGGCTCGCGATGACGCGACAGGCCCCGGCCGCTCTCGTGAGTTCTGGAATTGTGCTGGGGTCTATATATACGCCCGAGGACGCCAGTCAGGAGAGTCAGTTCGGAGTGTTCAGTCGGGAGTTCTCCCGCGGCGGAGTTTCCGGGCGATAGTGCCGCGGGTGCGGCAGAGTGGCGAAGTCCTTGGACGAAGTTTCCAGGGCAGGGAGTGAGTGAGTTCAGTGGAGTCGGGAGTTTTCCCGCGACGGAGTTTCCAGGCGATAGAGTCGCGGGTGCCGCAGAGTCCCGAGTGAAGTTCCGAGAGAGGCGTCGAGTGGGATCTCGGCGAAGGGTGTGACGGCGATGACGGAGTGTGGCGACGGAGTCCCGCGGCGGAGACCCACGAGGGGTCTGCAGCGAGAGTTGAGCCAAAGGTGCGGCCCAGCGAGGTGTGTGGAACGAGTGACTAGGAAATTGACATTTCTTTAAGTGTAATTAATTATTTGCCAATTTAGAAGATTATTTGTAAGTGACAAGTAGTGGTAATAAATAAAACTGTGTGTGTGATAAAAATCTTTAATTGGGCTATACTTTACGAACCCGCGGTATATCGTGACACTACGACTTTCTTTCACACACATACACTTGGCAGTTACCAAATGGGTTGAAATCATACCAGCATTCTCAACAAGTCTTACATAAATTACAGCAAAATATGCTTTTCTAATGAATACTGCTGGCAGAAAAAATTATGTATCTACGAATCCTTACACAAGTATGCAACTTTTGTAATAAATTTCATGGTACAATTTATAAATTTTTAAATATTAGCACCAGTATTGCATCGTAGTATTTTTATGTCTTTTTAATGAAGTACTTAAAATATTTATTCCCTAATGGCTAGATGGCTATTTCTTCCTGTCCAGGTGACACGTCATGTGGATGATGTTGGTCTATGGATAAAATTAAAGGGAACATTACGGACATTTTGACATAGTTTTGAACAAAATATAAGCAGCAGGGATTACATTGAATAACAAGTGTTTGTTTGCAACAAGCCGGGATAAATTCATGGGCCACATTGGGTCCATCAAAGAAACAGAGGTTGATCCCGCAAAACTTGAAGCAATTCAAGCCATCTCAAGTCCTCAATCCATTGAGGAGAGAATATTATTGGTATGGCAAATTATGTCAGAAAGTTTGCACCAAAGTTAGCTTCCATCTCAGAGTCCATGCGTCAATTAAAAGATGAGTTTTCACGGTAACAACAAAAAATGTAATTTCAGGCTCTCACAAATCTCGTGATAAAAACAGGTGTGCACAAGAGCAGATACGGGTCAAGTGTGTACCAATCCAAATCTATGGAGGTTCAGAAATTTTGGCAGAAGAGTAACCATCAGCTGACATTAGTAACCATAGGAAGTGCCATGAAAGTATGTGTGTAGAGTGTAGAGTTTACGAGTCTAGAGATGTGTAGAGGATATTGTCAAAAGATTCACCACTAATTGAAAATTTTGCTACATGATTATCCTCAAAAAATCCTGGATACAATTA
This sequence comes from Bacillus rossius redtenbacheri, assembly GCF_032445375.1. Lineage (NCBI taxonomy): Eukaryota > Metazoa > Arthropoda > Insecta > Phasmatodea > Bacillidae > Bacillus > Bacillus rossius. Next base: position 64,189,577 of record NC_086334.1, read on the forward strand.
AAATATAAAATTTTGCTGTTAATACATAGGTTTTAAATTTATTTAGTAATCAATATTTTAAAAATATTATAAAACTTCATTAAGTTTTGAAATATCTTTAATGATAACATTTCACTTGATATAGCCAATTACAAATAGCATTAATCATTAAAAATACTCAAAAATTTGTGACGATTAATTAGGAATCAGCTCTGAATTACTTACACTAATTTTGTTATAATTACAAAAAACAGCATACATATGTATGCATACAACAAAATATAACCACAAAAATGAGTGGAATATTTATTCTCCTGAATTCCGTACACAGACTAATCTTAGAAATCAAAATCTACTAAAACTGTTATTCCCCAGTGAATAACTGAACGGCACGAGTAGATAAAGGCACGGCTATGCACGCACCTGCTTAGCGATGGCCTTGTTGTCTGCCTTGCTATACACCTTCCTGATCTTGGCGAGCGTCAGCTGGGAGACGGCCTTCGCGTTCAGCCCGAAGATGACCTTCTCCTCGGCCACCAGGGCGGGCAGGGGTTCGTTGCCTGCAAGCAGCACGGGCCTCGGCACACGCACGACCACCACCGGGCAGCACACGGCCCGCTGAGAACCACCCCGTGCACTCGTGAGTGCAGGAGTGACGTGTCAAAAAGGACCAAAGTTACATCTAAGTGGAGCGCTGAAACACTCGGTCGGATAAGGAGGTCTAACCTAGATTTGCGACTCACCAAGAGTTACGTCCAAAATAATTTTTAATGCTTATGAAGCTATTTATTTAAGTACTCTATACACTAATAATACAATAAAATAGTATATTTCCTATTTCAAAAATGATTTGTTTTGATGCCGAACATTTCACAGACTCACTTTTGATCCTGGACTTTAGAGGCCTCTTGATGGGTCCTTCCTCCGCACACAGAGCTAAATACTAGCAGTCGTTCTCTAAGGTGGCAGCTATGGTTGTTTATGACAGGCCCACTAATCTTCACACACACACTCACACTGAATGCTTGTACACTTCACTCATCCTGTAGTGAATGAAGGTATCTCATAACCCACTGCTTCCATATCCTGAGTAGAAAATAAACTGTTGCGTGTCATATGTCAAGTTGGTTCTATGAAAGCAGTGTAAGTTCCAGTTCTGGCGTGCCTGCTTATAGCTCTCCTCAGAGTAGCGTTTAGAGAGGAGTGGGAGGGCACATGTCCTAGACCACATATTCTGAAGAGCCAGCATTTCTCAGAAAATGATTTGTTACTTGATTATAGTGAAATTACCTCTCTAAACTGTACAGGAAATGTTTGATTAGACCTACAAGCACTAAATAATATGAGCAGAAAGTCCTCAATTTGCAATAATATACAATACTTTTAGATATCAGGTATTTATGTAATCTAATATAAAAAATTTATCATGGGGGCAATTGTATAATGCATGCACAAATATAATCAAGTTTAGAAGCAAATGAGTATTCTAAAATAAATTTGTTGTTAGTGTCATAATGATGCAAAACAACAGTACTTGGAGGGCCTCGGAATTGCTGGTTTTTACCCCGGTCTCACGACTCCCTAACGTGATCCTGGTTCCCCCACAAAGAAATGGCATGGAGTCGAGACATTAGGGTCTCATTGGTTGGATGACAAGTCATACACAGTAAATGCTTGTTACAGAGTATCTGAAGGTACTTAGAAATTTGATGTATAAACATAGCAATTTTACTAAAAGGGTAAAATTATATGCATTTATAAATCCAGTACTAAATTTTTTTAACTGCAAGAAAGTTTTTTTAAGAGGGTTTTCTACCTTCAAAGTTTGAACTCTTTTAAACAACCAATTTGAATAAGCCACATTTAAGTTTGCAAATGTGGTGAAATCACTAAAATCGTAATAATTATTGGTATTTGGCCTTTTTAAAAAAAAATTTTTTCAAACACCTTTCCAATTTTTTTTTAATAAAAATAATTTTCTCTGACAATGTTAAAGACATTGCTAAGGCAGGCTTATCGATTGTTTTACATCACATTGACAATGAGATCGTTAGAATTAGACAAACACTACCTCAGTCAAGATAATTGGAGAATAAATCAATCATGGCCCATTACAAAGAACTGTATTAGCCTGGAGTGATTTTGAGAAACAACGCAAAACCGAAATCAGGATGGGTGAACAGATCAGGTCCTTAAAAAATGCAAGACTAACTATTTACAGTTGATTTACCATTGACCCACCTTGCTCGGTAGGCATATTTAGATACAGATATAACTACGAAATGTATCACACAAAGTTAGAATACAAAGGAAAGAAATACAAAGCGTAAATCACAAGTTATGGTAAAGAAAGCACATCAGCCCCAGATCCAAGAATGTTGACAGACTAACAGGCCTTACTGATACAAACAGGAAGCATCATGTACAGCTCAAGGTTAAGGTATGCAGAAAATAAGAGGATTCTGATGGCTGGTAACTTGACAGCTCACACCTTCACATACGCTCACTATCTGGCTACTGATGGAGTAGCTTAGAAAAGCAAATGATGTGTCTGGAGACATTTTGGAGAAAAAAAATAATTATCTTTTGTCACAAAACCAGTCTCCCAGCTGAGAACATGCTCTTTCCCTTCTGTACTCAAAAGAGAAAAATTTGCCTCCAAAGAATTTTTGTAGGTTTTACTTGACAATTTGGGTATTTTCAAGTACAAAGTTAGATTTCTACATCTTCCAAAATTGTAAATTCATGATATATCTAATAACTTCGCATTATTGAAAAACAGGCATGTAACAAAAAATTGTTGCCGATTTATTTACCAACAAAAAAAAACCTTCATTAAATATTTTGTATCTCTAACCATTTGAACTGCTCGACCTGTGCTGCTATGTTGTTTTTCTAGACTCCAACTCCCAGAGGTTCCGGCCCTACAATTTTATTTACACTTGGGAATGGGAACAGCTTAGTTGAAAAACTACACACACTGTGCCAAAACTGCATCACTAATGCTGTTTACGGCTTTCTTAAGCTCTGAGCATGACAGATGGGACAGGATAAACACTTTCAAATGTGTAAAAGAGATGATAAGGTGTAAAGAGACGAGAAGGGAGGACGGAGAGGCTAGAGAGTGCACATGGAGTGTGTAGTCGGGTCTGTCCCACTTCCTAGCTCCTCTTTCCAGAGGCTGCAAGAGGGGCAACCCCTACCCATCCTTCCGCCATATCTGGCTCTCTCCATCATGAAAGCGGAACCAGAAAAAATCTTTAAAAACCATGCAAATGGACTATGATTTCTGCAGTCAAACTGAAGATACATTAAAAAACTCTCATAGCTTAGCACTTCTCGTGATATGCCACACACTTATCAGCAAGGTTCCACAGTAGCAATGAATTTTTGTAGTTGTACGAAATTTTGTTTTCTTTACCACTTACTAATATAGTGAACTGTGCATTTATTTATATATTTTAAGGCATGGTGTGATAACCTTAGCTGACTGCAGAGATGTTATGTTACATATTAATTTTCGAGTTTTCAGTAAAATGCAGCAAACATATCTCAAATATTTACTAATGGGTTAAGAGCTAAGTATTGAAATTTGGTACAATAGCATTTATACTTTTAATTTTATGTCTACAAGAAAAAATGTTTAAAATATGTGATATGTGTTGAAAGTTGTAAAAATGTACTAAGGTACTTACATAAAAGAATTTCAGTTAAAAAAAATTTCTGCAAATAAGAAATTATTTGGTGTAGCAAATAATTTTTATTTTAGCAGACTAAAACTTTAAAACCAATGAGTTAGGTTTTGTACATCAAGGCTTTAAGCATTTGTTGATATGTCTTTAAATATATTTTAAAAACACTGTTATTATTACTACTATAGAATTTCTTATGGGAAAATATTATATCACACATAACTGTCAAAAACAAAAAGCTAGGTATTAGCTTGCCTGTAGACTACATTTGAGAATGGCAATAAAAATTAGTTTTATGTTCACTGTTGAGGTTTACAACAAACACGTTTCATATTTTTTGAAATATTAGAAAACCTCTTTCGCAGAAACTGTGATGCGCCGGAATTCATTTATGAATCCTAAAAGAATATTAAGCATTTCAGTCACATTAAAACAGAAAATACTTTTCAAAACAAAATAATTATACCTATCTAATTGCATCCTTGCATGATCATTCCAGAATAAAGTATATATAAATATTATTAATAAATTCAGTTGAACTCAAGAAGGTATAACTAACTGAATTTAGGCAGTTTTTAAGAGAACACCAAAGTCTTTGTGTACACTGAGGAATGATAGCCTAGTATGTGCTCTCTGCTATTTAGTGTACGTAGAGCTACACCACACTCCGCTGGTGCACTATGATACAGATGTACTATTCACATGGGAATGTGAATACTATTTGATAAGAGGCCATGTGAAAGGATACACACAAAAATATTACCTTTAAAGTGAAAAAAATCAAACCAAGACACAAACAGGACAGTTCAGTAGAGCAGTTCACCACAGACAACACAAGTTAACAAACTCAGCGTGAGCGCTACCGCACCACATCCTAGCCCCAAAGCAAGTGGACACAGCCGACACAGCCGACACAGCCGACACATTACCTCTGCCGCGGGGCTGCGAGGCCTCTGCGCCCACCTCCGGGTCAGTTCTGAAACTGTGGCGGCGCCAAGTGGCGGCAAACGGAACCAAACATTCCCATGTTCGAAAAAGTTCCCATGCATCAGATGCTGAAATTTTTACCAACAACTTAAGCTAAGATATCTTCCCACGACTTAACGTAGCACACTTTGAAAATTACCAAACTATTACAATTTTAAGATTATAAAAATTATTGTAAAAACATATATAAACATTCTATAAACTTAAAAAAAATATTTTAGATCATAATATATTCTCAGAATGAATCCCAATTCAAATCAGGAAACAATTATATATCAATACAAAATTGTTAAAACTAATACTGTAGTGATCAATAATTAAAACAAGGAGACTTTTGTTGAATGAAAGGGAAAAGAGAAGAGAGGGAGTGGTTTCAATACTGCTGCGAGAAGTCTGGAACATCCTAAACACACATCGGTAAAAATCAGCACAGATAAAAACAACATTTTAATAATTTAACTGAAAGAAAATAATGATTCGAGTATAAAAAATATTTTGCAAAAAAAAAAAAAAAAAAACCCACATTATGCATTAGAAATTGTGCAAGGTAAATTACAGAAATGAACTAAACCAATAATAAAAAAATACATTACTGGAATAATACTACTGCAAAACAAAAGTAGCAAATACCTGCATTTGATGACAAGTTGAAAAAATAAAATCATAGTACTGTAGTTTATTTAAAGATAAGTTTTAAAAGTTTTTTATGTTCTAACACTTCCTGCCCACATTATCTAACTAAGACATACGTCGAGGCGCGGGGCTTCAACACAGAACTGTAGCCGAAGAATCAAGCTGTTGCTTGCGTATGGGTTCAGTTGGAAGGGTTGACGGACAAATTGGAAGGCAATCTTTCATTCTTGCCCAGCTACGTTCTAAAGGAATTCGAGGGTAAGGAAGGGGGATGGCTGATAGTCATGCAACCTCCCCTCCTTGCTGGCCTGCACACACATCCTTTTCAGGCAGCCGTGTACGGTGGGACGGTGTATGCAACTAGCGGCAGACGAAACGAGTGACCCCACATCACGTCTCTTCATGGAAGTGACGAGCATCAGGAATTTTCGGTTTTGTAATACAGTAAGTCCTCGGTTTACGTCGGGGTTACGTTCCTGAAAACCGCGACGTAAATAGAAACTACGCAAAATGAGCCATGTTTCATGCCACCGGGCATACAGACGTGACAACGGGCAATTTTATCAGCAAATTACAACCGACAGCGTGGGAAACAAGTCCAACTAGTACTTCTCAGCTTTATAGAATGGTTATTTAACCAGCTGCTTTATTACCTTTATTGATTGAAATATAAAAACAGATATATAGTCGTTTGGAAGACATCTTATGAAGAAAAAATCATAAATTGCAGTGAGCTGATACTGTAGGCCTACTACAAACGCATTTAATCACGATAAAGTTAGCAACGGCACGTTTAAAACTCCGGCCAACTAAATGATATCATAGCGACTGAAGTGTAGAGCTGTAGCAAACCGTATATGTTCGTTACTGAGTTAACGGGTGCGGTATCTAGTAACGAGTAACGAAACGTTACACACGAATGCATTTCGTTACTCGCATTTTTCGTATGTTTTACGCATGCGCGCGCTTATTCGTTACAAAGAACGATGTTTGTTTATTAAGAAAAGTATAATTTGGAAATTCGTCATCCAAGTTTTTTACTGTTTATTAAAGGTATTGTGTGTGTAGACAAAGTTTGAGATTGGAACAGAAACAACGTAAGAAAGTATTTTTTACAAATTAGAAATATGTATGTTTTTGTTTTTTATTATCGCGTATTTTCACGTTTTTTGTTCTTATCTTAAAAGAGATATTATAATAAAGCTGCTCTAATGAGATTTTATTGTTTCTTGGTTAACAAAAGCTGTTAATTATCAAATACTTTTAATTGTTTATATTCGATTTATTATTATTTACGCGACGTCATACTGTAAGCGTACGAAATACGACTCGATTCGTTGCTGTTACATAACATAGCATGTTATGCGGTATCAGAAGTAACGAGTAACGATACGAAAGTAACGAGTACTAATTGTTATAGTAACGAATACATACGGGTACACTTTTTTTAGTTACTTTTACACCTCTACTGAAGTGCCAAGGAGTTGGACGAAAAGGGGTAGGAGAAAATGCTGTGTCGTTGCGGGAAGTAGATAACACTTCTACGTGCGAGATACGTGGGTGGCCGAGCGGGCGGGCTGGTAGTATTGCATCACCGCGCGGAGAGCAGCGGAGAGCAGGAAGCGTCCCTCATGATGTATGATAAGATAAGGCGATGAACGTGTAGCTTACGCTACATAGCATAAATTAATTACCGAAGGAAACAAAGAATTATAAACGAATTATATACGGTGTTTTGGTTAAAATAAAGATTTACGGTCATTGTAAACGACGTTATTGTGAATCGGCGACAACTTAAATTGAAACATGAGTACTCAAACATTAGCGACGTTAATCCGAAACGACGTAAATCGGTACGACGTAAATAGAGGACTTACTGTAGTAACAGTCCAGTTGCAGCTTAACCAGTTTGTATGTACCATTTTGGTAGGCCTACACGAATATCAGTTTTTTTTTTAGTTCAAACTGAATATGAATATGAATATAAAATAATTCTCGAATACGAATTTCAAATTATATAGTAAAAATGTAAATATGTAATTGGAATAAAAAAAATTTCGAGTCTCAACAAATATGTAGGAAAAAGATAAATATGTAGTGTAGCAGCTTCTTGGGCATTAGACATATAATACTGAAGTGAATGATGGGTTAGGTTACGTCAGCTAAAATAATTATATGTAAAATTTTGATAAAACATTTTCAAATTTAAAAAAAAAAATGTATTTTTATGCAGCCAACCTAACCTAAGCAATAGGTCTGTGTAAATATCAGCTTTACAGTTTGAATTGAATATACAAATACGAATATCGAATTATTCTTGAATATGAATATTGAATTCGAATACTAAGAATTAGAATTCCACTAACAAATTTTTTTTCACAAATTGTATCAAATATATAGTGAAAGAAAAATTAAATGTATAATGGCTTTTGGGACATCAGATAAATAATAATTAAGTGAATGGTTGGTTAGGTTGTCAGCTAGAGTTACTATAAGTAAAATTCTGTTGAAATATTCAAATTTTGAAAGGAAAATATAAATAATTATTTTTAATGGTAGTAAAACTCTAGATATTTGTTTGAACTTTTCACAAAGTCAAAATAAATCTTAAGTTAAGTTAACTTATAATAACATTTATGGATTATATTTTTGGTTGTTTTAACTAAAGTGTAGGAAGGCAGGAACACAATAGCAGCTTAGAATGTTCCTCTCTCTTTCTATACACTGTAGGTTCTGGTTGGTAAAAGAAGCAAATTTTTTGTCTTCACAAAATTTAAGTGCCCAGATGTATATAAAAAAAAAAAAAACTCCAGATAAATAACCCTAAAACATTAAGAAAATCCTGTGGATATCTTGTTCCCACCTGACGAGAAAATATTCTCTGATCCCGGAATTTTTCCAGATTTTCAGGATACCGCACAGCCATATTTGTAAACGACTGAATATTAATTTTTCCAAGTGTTAGTATTCAAAATTGAATAAAAATAATAAACTATTCATTTTGATATTCGCAAATTTGAATATTCAACAGGCCTACTAAGCAACCTTTTACTACAGTTTTTATTTACCCTTATCCCAGAAGTGGTCATCTACATTCTATTGATGCAAAAATTTTGCCATCCACAAAATCCAATCTATTGCACGAAAAAGGTGAGATTGTTTTTAAATTGCTGTACTTGAAAAACAGTAATGAAATGAACTCATATTTACCTTTTAAAACAATCATTATTCACGTGTTTTCGTAGCAAAAGAAAGCCAGGTCAAATGTATTTTAGTTTAGTAATATACAAACACATCTTCTGCCTACTACCTCTGGATTCCAAAACACTTGCAATCTCTTCAAGGAGTGTTGGTGTGCATGTGAACTTTGTAAATAAATAAATAAATAAATAAATAAATAAATAAATAAATAAATAAATAAATAAATAAATAATAAATACATAAATAAATAATATCATTTATGTTTGTTTATTTGTAAGCTGCTGCTGTCGCATGGTACACGTTTGATAGTTTGATTGTGACAATCAATTATTACACCATTGCAACCATCATGTTCATTTCCTTTAACATAAACAGGAGTGTCCGTGTTTTATTGTTGAGGTTTATTTATTTTTTCCAAAAACTGGTACATGTAATGAAATGAATGTAAATAATAATTTGTTTAAGTTTAAAACAGCACAAAAAGTCCATGTTTTCAATTGTCCATGCAATTTTTTTTCATTGTTTTGCGAGACAGTAGTAATATAACTTTACATGTTTTGATTTTGCGGTCAATTTAAAACATCTAAACTAGGTATTTGTATTGCACTAATGACTTAACATCAAACTCAACAGTGCATGTTGTTGTATGACAAACTCAAAAGTTATGCTATGTGAAATATTCATTTACAATTAATTATTTATTATTTGTTATTTCTGATTGTTAGAATGCGAAATTGAATTGAAAACAAAGAAAGAACTATTTTTATTTAAATATGAGGGGGTACCCAAACTGAGAACACACTGCTATTCGTAGATGTAGTATGTAGAGAGTTCTCCCGCTAGATGGGGTTAATAGATACATTCACTAAACAGCTACCCAGACGGCATAAGTTTGTAGGTTAACATTTGATCATAATATTGTTTTTCTCTTACTGTTCTCGTGTTCCGCCTACGAAGTCGTTATGGCAGATTTAAATCAACCAATTCTGTTTCCTGATTCAAAAATAGGCCATGGAAGATTACCAAATGCTTCAAGAAGGATGCTATGAGTCACACACTAGTTTTTGAGAGGTTTGGGTGCTTTAAACGTGGTGAGATGAGTGTTGAAGACCATGATCGTACTGGGCACCCTTCAACATCTCAAAACGATGAAAGCGTTGAAAAAATATGCCAAAAATTCGAGAATCGTCGTTTTATGATTAACGAAATTTCAGAAGAGACAGGAGTATGTTGGAGCTCATGCCAAAGGAATTTGACTGAGGATCTGCAAGTGATACGTGTTGCCGCTAAATTTATTCCTCACCTTCTCTAACAGGATCAAAAAAACATTCAATTGAATTTGAGTCAGGACTAGAAAAAAGAGATTGAAAGTAATCCAAACTTTTTGATCAAAGTCATTAGAGATGATGAGCGTTGGTGTTACAGGTATGACTACGAAACCAACCAAGCGTCAAGCTAGTGGAAGACTCCCAACTCCCCCAGACCAAAAAAAGCATGACTAGTGTGGTCGAATGTTAAGACGATGTTCATGAAATTGTGCACAAGGAATTTGTTCCCCCTGGCCAGACTGTTAATCGGACTTCTATTTGGAAGTTTTAAGACGTTTGTGAGAGGATGTGCGAAGGAAACGCCCGGAACTTTGGACTGGTTCCTTCATCATGACAACACCCTTGCGCACGTCCTTAAGTGGTCTGTCGTTCCGCACCCTTAGTATTTCCCAGACCTAGCCCCTATGACTTTTTCCTGTTCCCAAGAATGAAGAAAATTCTAAAAGGGAAGTGTTTTGATAATGTAAGGCGGTAAAAACAGCTTCGCAAAGGGCACTGGAGAATACAAAAGTTGAAGAGTTCCAGAGATGCTTAAAACAGTGGGGAAAAAGACTTGACAAGTGCATTGCATCTAATGGAGAGTACTTTGAAGATGATTGAAGAAATTTTGTAAAAAAAAAGTTCATAAATTAATTTTTATGACAAAAAAACATTTTTTTGCCTCCCCCCCTACTCCTCGTATATGAATATTGGCACAGTCCTACATTTTAACAACAAACTCTTTAAAAGGAATGTTTCATCCACACCTACACTACATATCCCAATGAGAGGGAGGAGAGTGTCCAGACGTACCGCTGGGCTGCGGGGCCTGCAGGCTGCCCAGGTAGTGCGGGCCCAGGTGGAACAGGGCAGCCACCACCTGCGGGCTGAACACCTCCTCCACCAGGTGGCATGGCCCCTGCTTCCAGCAGAGGCGGGAGTAGCGGCGCCAGGCGGGCGGCGTGCCCACGTAGCCGTACACGGAGGAGGCGACGGTGAGGTTGGCGGCACCCCCGCCGGGGTTCTGCGACATGTAGTGCAGCTTGCGCGACTGCACGTGCTGGCCGTCCACGTACAGCGAGAAGGAGGAGTTCTTGAGCACGGCGCGGTTCAGCACCAGCACCAGGTGGTGCCACTGCCCCTCGTGCAGGAGGTCGGGGCACCACACGCGCGCGCCCGAGTCGCCCAGCCCCTCCGGCTCCCAGTCCCCGCAGTCTGCAACACCCACGCCCACACCATTCCGCACAACGCAAGTAACCGCAAAGTGACTCCCACTGCCGTCACACAGTTCCGAGTTCCGAGTTTGAATAGCACGTCTGCTATGGCTAACTTTTTAAAAAAATGTGTTGTGCCTGTGATTGTAGTATACATGGTTGAAAACTAGAGGAAAAAAGAAGCATAAGAAATAATAAACGCTTTAGCAGGCTGTGTTATCAGCAATCCCAACCTTGTCAGGTGCAGAGATGAGAACTTACTTAACATTGGTCAAAAATGTCATACCTAAGTCCAGAGCATGTAATTATTCAACTTAACTTTTTTTTTTTATCTTTATTGTAAACAGTCACCCGTTTACAGGTTGATTTGATTATCTCATGTTTATTGTAAATTAATTATTATATTTAAATATGTATTCGTATTATAAGTTGTAGCAGCAATCACGCTAATACGGATAGCTAAGGCCAGCCAGTATGTTTAGTCTTTGGAAATTGCAGCAGTTTAATAATTTATTGTCTTCATTTATTATTCTTTGGACGCCTATTCCTTTTTATGCAAACTTTACATGAGTTAAACACAGGTTTAATTACAGTACATTGGATTTTACTACAACTGCTTAGTATTCTTCCTGCTAGTTGCGAGCTCGCTGGTTGCTACAACAATCCTGGGGAGTTGAGGTTGAAAAGGAAGAAATAGAGAAGGATTCTAAGACGCCATGTTCGAGAGAAGACGTTTCCTTCGGATGTGTCGCCAAAAACCTGGTGCCCGCAAAGGAAACAAGAAGATTGTGTCCGCTACGATAGTTAGATACTACAGTGTTAACAGAGTATTCAGATAGGAGAATTCTGTGTTCATCTACCTCAGAATACAGGGTATAAGCCTTACCACGACATACGAGGTGTTTCGCGAGTTCTTCCAGCATCGCGACTTCTACATCTGATTCCTGTCATCTCGTGGTGAGAAATTTCCTTGTACCACATTTTTCAGGACCATTTTGGTGTCGCCGATCCAGCCAACGAGTTGTAGCCTACGGCAGTCGTAGTGGATTAGAACTCTATTGCAGCTTCCTTTTCTACAAGTTCCTGCGACCATTCACCGATCTACCCATAAGTCCTGAATGGCCAAAGAACCTGCCCTACCACAAATTGAGTTAGTACCGGTAGTTGCTAATCTTAATAATTCAGTAATGACGGTGTAGTATCAAAACTGGACCCGAATTCATTCATGTCTGGCTATCTGTATTTGGTAGGTTATTTAAAAGCTGGTACAACGTTAGGTTAATCTGAACATAATCTTTCTAGGCGAACTTATTCAGATCATGAGTTGTCAGTTCAAGTGTTGTACCTACCTATGTGTTGAAATTTTAATATCAATAATATACATTAATAATTTGATATTGCTTTAATTATTAAATGTTATAAGTTTTGGGATTAACCATACACGAGTACAGCCAACCACCATACTTTGCCAGCCATTTAATATACATTACCCTTAACATACACTACACCGTAATATAATCTGTAATTACTCAAATATAAGTAACTTGTGACGTGTTAGCTGTCAAACGCAGTTGTAATAGCTAGTCATAGACAGGCACACGTACGCACCACAGAAGAACTGTCACACCAAGTGTGGGGCCGTTCACGTCATATTATAGACAAAATGCACCCTATATTTCATCCTGTATCTCTTATCTGTCATGCCTGTGCAGACAGGAAGCCCCAGGCTAAAGTGGCATAAGTGCTGCAGTTTACAGGCATGAGCTTGTAGTTTTTCAACTAAGTAGAGGTTCAGGATGCAGTAATAAACAGTGGTCTAAAGTGACATAAATTACACTTTTTCAAAGACAGTGCCTGTAGTTTTTCAACTAAACTCTTCCCAATGGCAAGATACAACTTTAGATTATAATGCGACCCCCACTTTTAGTTTCCACAGTTTTGGTAAAAATAATACCATTATACCTGTTCAGGTAAATATGGTGAACAGGAACCCTGTTGCCAGATATGAACAAGCCAGCTGGTTAACATTAAAAATCTTATTATGTATACAATCCTTAAAAGTTAAAAAGTTTTATTTTTACTATTTGTTGATTTTTCTAAGACCACTAAATAGTGTCTATTGACAGTATTATCATAGTTGTAGTCATTCTGACCATAAATATATTGCAATGCTAAACAACAATTATTATTTCACAGGGGAAACTATTTGTAGCAGTCACTATTAATAACAAGACATTCCATAATATTATATGCTAGGCTCAAAAGAGCAAAACATTTTAATACCAAATTATGTAAAAAAAAAATTGTCAACGAAACCAGTTGAAACTATGATGACATCTTTCAATCATGACTGCTTAAAAATAAAAAAATGAAAACTATCAGTTGATGCTCGTGATGGAAATACATACAACATGAAAATGTATTTCCGAAAATCTCATTTCAAGTTTCACTTTGTAAAATACAACGTTTCAGATACATTTAAAAAAAAAACTGAATGTTTCTGCCGTACGGTGTGTATCCGGCCAGAGAGACTGAAGGGCCCACCGTAGCGCGAGCAGCGGAACACTCACTGAGGGGCATGGCGGTCTCCTGGGTGCACACGATGACGGCCTTGTCGCGCGCCGACAGCACCACCGCCAGGCACACCAGGTGGTCGTCCCGGCCGTGCAGGTTGCGCACCAGCGTCAGCAGGCGCACGCAGTGCGGGTCCGTGCGAGGGTCAGAGAACTTGTCCACGCACAGCCAGGTGGAGAAGCTGAGGCCCGTCTGCGGCGGGAACATGCGGTCCCCTGCGCACGTTCCATATCAATCCCATCACAAACACTTTTATTTGACACAAAAACTATTCAATAAGTGCAAGTCTCCTGAAATTAAACATTTATAAGTAATAAGTCAGTACTTTAATAGAATTATCATGAGGATATTTTATTAAAAGTCAAATAAAGTATTTTACGCAATCAAATTTGTACAAAGCTCAATACCTATTATGCCTTTGACTAATTAACCAACACAACATTCGTGTATTGGAGTAAGAGATGACTAAAAAACTATAAACAGGTAAATAGAATCAGGTTACCCTATTTTATCGCATAATCGTCGCACTCGCATAATCGTCGCACTCGCATAATCGTCGCACCCATACTTTAGGGCGTCAAAATTTGGATAAAAAAAAAACCTCTCTTGTAAACGTCGCACTGTTTTTGGTCAAGTTATTAGATTCCGAGCGCTTTGTGTGGGTATTTTTTCCGTACAAAACGATGTATTTTAAAATAGAAATTTAATATTTATTTGAACATTACCTCTTACTTATTTAATTAACGGAAATACGAAGTTGTCTGACGTGTAAATTTTCATTTAAAGACCTTTTAAACGTTATAACCTTCATCTGTTCGTCTGCATCGCCGCGGTGTACCGCTCACAAAAATGTAGCCAGGGTTCGTTGCAATGATTAATGTTTGGTTATGTTGCTTCCCATATAGAGCGTGCACACATAGTCGAATATCGATCTCTCGCCGATTGCATGCAACGCACGCTCTCTATCAGGTGCAGAGTTAACTACATTTGATGGCCTGCACTCTTTCGTGGTAAATGTGTACTACGACGATAGTTATGCGTTAGTTCAGGTTCGCATTCGGGTCATAGATTTTGTTTTTATATTTAAAGCTGAAGAAAGGTTTTCGTTGCATAATCGTCGCACCCCTACTTTTCAAACTTGATTTTAGAAAACAATGTGCGATGATTATGCGAGAAAACACGGTACACCGGAATACTTATTTTTATGGGTATCAGTTTTATAAGTATTGGTTGGAAATAATTATATCGAAATTCCAGAAAATTTAAATTATCTGCCATTACAAATATAAAAATGGCTACATCTGTGTATTATTAGTTTATTACAGTATAACATGGTACTGATATTCACATCCACTGTACGCTATTCAATCTAGTGAACTTCACAACTGGGGCAACACATAAGAAAATAGAAATGTAATGGTCAAGCATTCTAGCAATGGTACTTTCAATTATTCAATTATTTCAACATATTAATTTTATTGTAAGAATTAGAGCAAAAGAATCTAAAATTTAATTACAGAATTCGTACTTCCTATTTAATAAGCTGGACCTTAAAAGTCAGAAGACCTTTAGTGAAAAATGTCAGATTGTAAGGTAACCCACAATGGAAGGCCTCTCAGCGTGCAAGGCAAACCTCAACTAAGGCAGCTTGAATGTAAGATAATGCTACTATAAAGTGATATGTAACTTGAAATCCTTCACAAGGTGACTTAAAATATTAAGTGACTACAATTTCAAAAGTGTTGTAAAATCTAAGATGACCTCAAGAGCGATTTTATTTTTTGAAAAATACGTTTAAAATACAAAAGTGAAATGAAACTTCTAAATCATAAGAATTAGTTGAATGGTAATATAGTAGTATAAGCTTGAATCGAGCCGGAGAGGTGACCTGAGCCGATGCCGCCCACGACGCTGGTGTCGGCCGCCCCCAGCCCCGCCACGGGCACCACGCTGGGGCCCGACGGGCTCTGCGGCGCCACGCTCGGCAGGTACAGGCAGCCGAAGCCCTCCGCACTCATGTCCAGCTCCACGAAGGGCGGAGGGGTGGCGCTGCTGTGGGCGCGGAAGTCGCGGGGCGTGGTCATGGACACCAGCGTCTTGACGCGGGTGAGCGGCACCGGGCCCCCGGGCTTGCGGTGCGGGGGGCGGCGGGGGTACTCTGCCTCCATCTGGTCCAGCGACAGCGAGCACAGCGGGTCTCCCAGCCGCAGGAAGTCCCTGTCAACGTCACCACACACATTTCTGGCATCCGTATCACGACATAATGATCTGATTAAAGTTATTGTAAAAAAAAAAAATTGCCCATATTAAATCATTAATACAGTATAAAATTATGAAATGTGAAATTATTAATAAATCTCACATTACTAACTTTTTACTTCCTGGTTATTGGTCATCTTTATATTTGCAGCAAAATTCAACAACCAAATAAAATTTGGAAATTTATTTTTATGTTACACAAAATCAGACTCAATACTTACTTACTTACTCTACTATCAAGTATCTACTATCAAGTATTTACTATCAAGAATCTACAGTGAAAAATACTAACTGATATTATATCACAAACTGTCCAACCAACATAACTAAAATTCCCTCTTTTAGCAGAAGTGTACATTTTTATTTATTCCAATAGCAATATAAATAACTCATATAGAGTTTTAGTTAAAATTCTAATAATTCCACAGAAAAACTTATCTACTTTTACCATAATAACAACTCCACTTATCTACATCTTGCAATTTTTCATAGTACATAATTCTTAATTTCAAAGAATAGGCTTTAAAAACTTTTTGAGGCACAAGCAACATTTAAACTTTTTTTTATTTCATTATATTTGGTTATGGTTGATTTTGTCACATTAAAAGCCATATTCAAAATTATTAACTATTTTCCATATTTTTTTCACGGATCTCGAATTAGTATATTTAAGATCTCAAGTTGATTAGGCCCGCAATTGTGTTTAAGAACAGAGGAGCTGACGGCTTTGTGATGACAGTCATGTGGCACGTCGCACGTCAAAGTATAAAGTAAAGTTTTTTAACATGTAAAACTTCATATATAGGATAAGTGTTTGGAATAGATCGGTTGTTAAGATTTTTTTTGTTGCATTTAAGGATATTTACAAAGCAAACATTATAAGCAGGAAATGCACTACCTATTCGTGAAACGTTACATGCAGGAACATTGCTAGAGAGCACATACCTGAGGTCGCAGGGCTCGAGGCTCTGGGCGGACAGGCGCTCCAGCATGTACTGCAAGGGGGGGTGGAGGGGGTGTGTCTCCTCCTCCAGGGCCGCGCCGCACACGGCCAGCACGCGGCCCGCCAGCCCGGCCTCGCACATCACCTGCTGGTTGCGCTCGCAGCGCACCAGGGACTTGAGCACCTCCGCCAGGAACACCTGCAGCTGCAGGCCGGCCAGCTCCTGCGCAGCCCGCGCCACTCAGCACTCTGCGTCGACCTCACCTTCCAGTCGGGCCGATACACTTAGCCAAGTTGCAGGCCACAGACCACCTTACACTCATGTGTCTACAGTACATAAACAAAATCACACATAATACACTATTTTTAGCTTTCATTTAATGATACTACTAATATTGATTTCAGTAAAGTGGCCCAATGGTAAGACAAAGGACTCACATTCCAGAGGAACCAAATTTGAATTTCAGTCCGACTACACTGCTTTCCGTTCTCTATGGGTTCCTGGAATCACTAAATGCAAATGCTGGGATGATTTATTACTATACACTACGGCTGATTCCTGCATCAACATCCCTCTTCTGTATTTTCGTGTTTGTCTGAAATGACTGATGTTTACGAGATGTTAAGCCCATTTAATTCATTCCCATTAGCACAGGTTGTTTCTCAAAAACACTTGATGATGACCCGCAGGTGATTTCTTAACAAAACCTTTGAATAAGAAAAAATCCGTTTTTAAACTTTTCACAAAGTGATTACTAAAAGAGTTGCACCCTTACAAAACTAAATCAAAATATTTTTTTTAAGTAATATTGGTAACTGAAAATGTGAAAATACACAGCTATATTTTGATTCCTACACAAGCAAAACTTGTCGCCCTATGTTGGTGCGGTGGCTGTCGTCTTAGGTCAGGTGAGGTAGGAGAAAGTAAAAGGTGGTTTGAAAGGTTAACTGGTGGCTGCCAACGCCTTGTCCACCAGGCTCGTGGTGGTGCTGTGTTCTGTGATTGCATACCAACCCGTCCTCAGACGTGACTGTTTTCCGGGCGGACCATTGTCACTGAGTACTTTCAGTCCTGCCCAAGCCTTCAGGATGTAGAAACTATGGGCGGCAGATCCGTAGTGGGTTGTTTCCTGGGTGACCAATGTTGCGAGGTACTCCAAACACTGAGAAACTATTTCACGGCTGTGCGGGTAAGGAACAAGGCAAGGTGCGAGGGTGGTCACCGCACCGTTTTACCCGTCCTCTCTCTCGGAGTCGTTAAGTTCATGGCGGATGTTTATTGCAAGCAGTAATACACCTGCCTATCGCAGGTTTGCCTGAAAAGGATTGCCCTAAAGTGTCCAAAGTCACCCTAATTCACGACCGCGTGGCGTTGGCGGTGCCAGCGTCCGGAGGCGGCAGTGTCTGATGGTGACGTTCGGGGTTTACTGCTCGAGTACAGCCTTTTATACCGTCCTGGCCAGAACGAGGTGTAAGGCAAGCAGCAATGGAGTAGGAATGAAAGGCTTTGGCGGCAGTTGGGGTGCCTTGGGTAGACTTTGCTAACCCCTCTTCTCAAGGTACATGTCTTTTTAACTTCATTTTAAGCCATGTGTGACGAGTGAATGCTTGATAAATATTTAAAAATTGCAGGCGACACAGACAAAGGGTAACCGCCCCTCCCCTTCCCGTCCCATCCCTTCCTTCACTACCACATATTTTCAAGCCAAATGACCCAATGACAATAATAAATAATTCCAGAAATTCTGAGGGTTTGGGTTTTCCAAGAAGCATTCCTTTTATTATTACATACATGGATATAGATATCTATTTACTTTTATTAGATATTTATTACCTAAGTATTAAAATTAGCTTCTCTAAAAATGTTTTGTTGTAAGTAGAGTATACGTGGGATTATTTATTTTTATTTAATTGCATCTAGTGACACCAGAAAAAACTGTGCTACTAAGGGCTAGATGGCTTGTTTGCGGCCTAATTATGATTAAGTGGAGCGCTGATAAGTGATGTTAAAAAAAAAAAAAAACACCATTTATTATTTTGTGTGACTTGAAATTAAGTTGAGGTTAACCTAAAACAGGACCGAGAACAGATTTTTAAGAAACAGAACCAAACTGAGAAAAAAGTAGAACACATCACTAATCTACACATACATACACTATATATACATATATGTATATACATGTATATATGTATATACATATATATGTATGTATAGTATAACATTTAGCACTGCGGTAAATTTCGTAACAGGGCACGTACATTGCAATATCAGTCTCTTGGTGCATGACGACAAGAACAGATCTCAGTTGCCGAAGTGTTGCAACATTTTGTTTTAAGAAGCCTACCGTTTCGTTTGTGCTGTCGTGGTTGTGCGGTCGGAAAACACGTTTAATTTCAACGCTGGGCTTGCACGTGCATCGCTGTATTCTAGGTGCGTTAACCGGATTATGTTTTCTGTTACCATCGTTGGGTTCCTCAGTCTGTCGCTTTGTTGTCTAGGGCTGTTGCTTGTACGCATGCACAGTTTGTTGCTGGAACTGTCTCGTCGTGTCAGTCCGCCGTGTTCGTCTGTGCTGTGGTATTGCTCCGACTAGTTGACTAGTGTGCTGTCTTTGCACTCATCATTTAACATGTTTTGTATTGTTGGTTCCTCGGCAGAGTGCGAACTAGCAGTGGGGTATGTCACCTGAGAGTCGGAGAGTTGCTGGATGGAGGGCAGCAGGTGCAGCATGGCTACCACCACGCCGGGGTGCACCACGATGGGGTCCGGCGCCGGGGGGGTGAGGTTCAGGGAGTTGACCGTGCTGCGCCGCCCCCCCGGGGAGTCGGGCGGGTGCCCGCGGCTCTGCGGAACGAGCACCATCATCACACCTCCACCCTCGGCGACGTGAGACACTAGCATCGTCAGTGTGGGATGCCTACTCCACATCGCTACCAACCTGACACTATTACATTTCATTCATCTTTGAACCAAATTGTTTTTTCCAGTCTGTGTTTATCCTACATCTGATTACCATGAGCCATAAATATACTTTGAGGGTATCATTTTACCTATCTATAGAACATAAAACCATTTAATGTAATAATTATGTAATATTTGTGTTAGAAAACATAATTGTTATGCTGTAAAAATAATCCTTGCCTGCAAATATAAGTTGAAGTAACATATCACATGTGTACACTCTTTTAGGGAACAACAGGTTATCACACATGCTTTCCTTTACTGATCTTTTACTCTGAAAAACTAGATATATTTAAATAAACTGATATTATGAAGAAAGAAAAAAAAATTCAATATTCTAAAAAAAAAAATATAGAGAGCACAAGTGTGTTTAAAGCTAATAATTTAGTTGCAAATTATATTTAAAAATTTTTATGACAGTAAAAGTATTATTGGCAGCAAAAAGAAATTTTAATAATTGAAATACCCATTGAAAGATATAGTTTCATACAAAAGACAAAAGATGGTTGTCCATTTAAATTAATCGAAACTACAAAAATAAAACATTCAAATTTTCAGCAAGTTGACAATAAAAATAAATACTGGGTATGGATCTCGTTAAAATTTTGGTATTCCATGACACTAAAATGTTTTTTAAAGAAATTGGGCATCATTTAATTAAATTTTAAAAAAAAGGGTCTTCTCACTGAAATTAATTAATTCCTCTATATTAAAAACCTATGACTTCTCCAAATGAAGCAACTCAATAAAGATCTTGCGTGCACTGCTAGCTCAAACTTTGTGTGGTGGGTGCTCTGAATTATTAAACTTTTATTCACTAAACTGAAGATAATTGGTGGGTACTGATAAAACTAGGGAAATTGTGAAATACAAGTTTGATGGATGAAATGAAAGACACTGAAACATGGAAGCATTAGGGGAAATGGGCACAGGAAGCAATACAAAAAACAGTGTTTACACCAGAATGCTTTGTTATGCTCAGAAGACATACTGTTTTTTGTCCTGACTAGAAAAATGAGAAATTTTTCAGACTAGCCTGTTTTTTCCCACTTTCCCGTACATATGCAGCTAGCTTCAGTGTAAAGTAAAAAGGCATTTAGAACCGCCACCTTGACCAATTCTTTTCTGTTTACAAAGATTACTTCTCCAAGAAACACATTTACCAAGAAACACAACTATATATATTTTAAATTCTTAGCTTTATAATACTGAGATAGAAAATATTTTTGTATCTTTCACTCACTGGTAACCAAGTATGTATTATTTTTTTTATCGTAGTACTTAGATTAAAAATTGTCACTGAATTCACTAAACGCAAAATGTTACAAATTTTCTAACCAACTTATGTAATTTTTGTGCATAACTGTAGGCTAATTTAACTATGATTAAAAATAACTTTAAAAAAACAATAAAAATAATGTATTAGTCCTAACCATAAAATGTCAGTTCATTAAAAATATTTATATTGTTTACATCATGCACAATGTGCAGTGCTGACCTCGGAATGATGTCTGCGGTGAGTAGGCGAACGCAAGGAGATGACTGACGAGTTGGCAGGCTTGTCGTACGAGTCAAGGGCCACGTCGTACAGCAGACGCAGGACGATGCAGGCGTACGACAGCCGTGCCGGAATGTGTGACGGCAGGCTGCAAGCAATGTGGTTCAGTCACTTCTGTCCTCACGATACAACGCACGGCCTTCTAGCTGGACTCCTTACCTCACAGCTGTGTACACAAACCACACCTTCCAATAAACAGCACAGTGAAACCTATATTTGTGTGTTAACCACCAAAAAATAAGCAGATCTAATTTTAATAATTAATTATTAACGGTTATTAAATTACATTTTAAGGTTTTTTTAATGCTGTAATTTCTGACCAACAATTTTACACCTTCATAATACATATTCCAATGACATAACCAAATAATTTTTATTCTGCAGTTATTATAAGTTTTGAAAATTTTATATCATTGCTGTTTACATACCAATTATTGGCTCCCCATTAACTAATTTTTCTAGAGCCAATACATTTATTTAAACTATTTTTTTTTCAGCCCTATAAAAATTTAATTGAGAATTTTTTATGTTAGTAATGAAAATAACATGCATAAAGCTCTGTTGCTAAAGCATCTAAGCACAAGGCTCTAAACTGGTACAGTAGAACTCCAATTATCCGAATTAATGGGGACCGGGACCCATTCGGATAATCAAATATTCGGATAATCGGATTTTTTTTAAAAAAAATTGCCATTGGAGAGAATAAAAGCTACGTTTTGATATTGCACTATTTTTTTATTGAATTAAATGAAAGAAACATGAAATTTTCACATGTTTTAAATATAAATAAAATGTACTTATGTACAAGTTTAGAAATAAAAATCATTGTTTTTTAAACATCTCCGTCAATGTAAGCTGTTTTGCGGTCTTCAACCGTTTTCGGGCAGCCAGGTCACGCATTCGCTTGACGGTGAGCAGTTGCAAGTGGTCACACTCGGGCTGACGCTCCATCCACTTCAAAGCAGTCTCGAGGCCGGCAAATGCTTCACTAGCTGATGGTCCAGCGTCTACTTCAACATCAGCAGAAAGTTCTTCTTCCACTTCCACTTCAACATCTTCTCTCACACTTACAACAATTTCATCGTCATTGAGAATTTGAAAACCAGGGTCAGACGTGTCACAAGCCATCCACTCTCCTACATCTTCAGCACTTACTTCTGTACAACCAGGAATTTTTACAATCATTTTTCTTATTTCCTCTAGTGACAACGCATCTTTATCATCATCATCCTCTCCATATTCTTGTTTCTCATTTTCTTCAGATTCTTTTTTTTTTGTTCTTCTCAGACGGTAGGCCTTTCAGTTTATTCCACGCACGTCTTAGCGTCAGTGCCGTAACCAAACTCCAAGCTTCCGCTACCATGTAACAGCAGTCCTTTAAATTTATTTTGCTATGATTTGCCAAAACCAATTCTTCATCTTCAGCACCTTCGATCAGCAGTTTTCTCAGCAGTTGCCTTCTGTAATGGCGCTTCATTGTTTCAATAACAGACTGGTCCATGGGTTGCAGCAAACTTGTAACATTGGGAGGCAAAAACGTCGTTTTAAACTGCCCATTCTCTCTTTCCAACAGTTCTGCTGTAGGATGAGTGGGTGCGTTATCAACAATTAAAAGCACCTTACTGCCTTCTTTTCCCACCGATTTTTGGTGCTTTTTCACTTCAGGAATAAACACTTCATCATACCATTCGGTAAACAAAGCTGCAGTCATCCAGGCCTTGGGTTGACTTTTGTAGAAGAGTGGAAGTTTTTTTACGTTTTTAAATGCTCTTGGATTTCTTGATTTTCCTATCAAAAGAAGTGGCAGTTTATGATTTCCAGTGGAGTTGGCACAGTTAAGCACTGTAACACGTTCTTTACTGACCTTATGTCCAGGGGCACTAGATTCCCTTTTAGAAGCCAAAGTGGTTTTTGGTAATGCTTTCCAAACAAGGCCAGTTTCATCGGCATTATAAACAAACTCCGGATCATAGGATTCTGATGCAGTTTTAAATTTTTCAATAAAATTTTCAGCAGCTGCAGAGTCTGCTGAAAGCTTCTCACCAGCCAAATCTAACTCGCGTACACCATGCCTGAATTTAAAATTCCTTAGCCAGCCGTTACTAGCCTTAAAATATGAATAACCAAGCTTTTCTGCTAAGATTTTGGCTTTTTCACAAAGGATTGGACCTGAAATCGGATTTCCCATAGAACGTTGCTGCAAAAACCATTTAAACACGGCATCTTCCAAATTTTTGTTGGTTGCTGTCTTCATTGTTTTCCTGGAGGAACTTCCATCTTCATTTTCAAGCACCGAAACAAAGTTTAAAAGTGTTGACTTACTGTTTTTAATGTCAGAAATTGTTGCTTGTCCAACACCATAAATCTCAGACAACTTCTTACCCGTTACACCTTTATCGAGTTGCTCTATAATTTTCAGTTTGTCCGCTAACGATAGCACAACACGTTTTCTTTTCGAAGCCATGGTATAAAAACAATACAGTACATACGTATTGTACACGCACAAACAAAAGTAAGCTGTAGCGAAAGAGTAGCGTCCTCGAGCAAGGTCAATAGCACACTGGCTAATCAAAACAAACAATGACAGGTGCGCCGTGACTGCAATGCGCCGGAACTTGTCTTAACTTGCCGTTGTGCCTACACACGCGGGGGGAAGTCAGTGTAGGCACAACGGCAAGTTAAGACAAGTCAAGTCAAGACTTGTTTGTGATTCGGATAATCGGCGATTCGGATAGTCGGAGTTCGGATAATTGGAGTTCTACTGTAGTTCTGTTGTGCAGTAAGTAACTATGGGCACTATAGATGACATGTGGCGCATCGTGCAGCAGAACTACTACGTTTATAGGTGCAACAGATGTGCCGTGGGATATAGTTAGCCAAACAAGAGGGGAAGAGATGCGCGCGCAGGTCTGTCTACGCTATCTGCTGTTGTACAAATATCAGCTATGGCAAGTTAAAATGCGGCTATGGAGTGTGAAGGACCAAATGTTTTTTACGTCTGCACGTATGCCACCATGCCATACCGTACCGTTGTCGCCTGGCCACAAACCGGGCTGTAAACTCAGTCTAGCCAGTGGCAGGGAATTCATTCAAACAAAAGCAAAGTCTGCCCATTCAGCTGCTGGTAACTGTACGTGATTGATCACTCATAACATAAGTCATAATGCATTGTGTTCAAGTATTTGAGGCAAAACTAGAAGTATTACAGAGCGCAGATTGTCATGAAGGCCAAGCTTATGTTGGTCGCACTTTAGTTTTCAGCAAGTCAACTGTGCACATAATCGTTCGAAATAAGAACTCTTACCAATATTTATATTCATAAGTCTGATGCTGTTGGTTGTACTAGCGGGAATATATTTGACATTATGTAGATACCGAAACAGAAATGAACAGATGATTCACATGGAAAAGGTTGTTAAATGAATGTTGCAATAAAAAAATAATCATTGGCCTGGCAGGATTGCTGTGAACCAGGTGGTGATGCGCGAATAAGCACTTTAATTTTTGAAAAATTAAAATGTAATTATTCGGACAGTAATATTGGGTTCACTGTCAGTAAAGGATGGTTTGGAAAGGTATGTGACGTGAGTTGAAGGTCACGCCCAGGCGGGCAAGTCAGCCAGCTGATTGACAATAAAGTACATACTAGTGATGGGTCGATTCCGATTCCGGAATCGGTCGGTTCCACCGATTCCAGTATAATCGTAGGATTCAGAAAAAATGGTTTTGGAATCGACCATGACCGATTCCTGCATTGTTTTTAAGTTTGCAAAATGCATTTCCTACGCAACGTAAGAAAATATTAAAATGCATGCAAATATAATTTTTAAACTACATAATACAATCTTTTTTTACGGAACTGATTTACGAATTACTGTGATTAACGTATTTATTTACTTACACCACCATTTTCCCTACAGTACAAATGCAGTATCTACTTTCCCGCTTTAAGCGAAAGCAATTTTCGAAAATTATGTTGCAGCAGCACTGCATTTAATAGTAAACCTTCAAAAATAATTAGACAAAACCATAAATGTTTCAAGAAAATAATGTAAATAATGTAAACGTTAACTATTTGATTATGGCAGCTGTATTTGCCATTGTAAACAACCTAATTTTTTGTTTGTGCTACCTGCCATAGTAAACCATACGGCCATGAACCAAATCTTTGGTGACGTGAACATGAAAATTAAGATGTTTCACATCTCTGCACTTTTAACTTTAAAGAATTAAAATGAAATAATTTTTGAATGAAATTTTACCAAAATTCACAGTGGATTACTGCGACCATATTAAAGTAAGTTGAAAAGCAACATAACCAAATTGCTGTAAATCGGCGTTCTTGTGCGTGTTCAGCGATGCTCGTTTTACATTAGATAATATATTTTGGAAAGGCAGTTAGCTAATCTGAATTTCCAAACATTGCTGCTGAAACGTTTGTAAATTTTTTATCACCAAACATAAACAATCTTTTGAAAGTAGTCGTGTTAGTTTTACAGAATTGTTTCCGATAAATTTCTGAAATGAATTAAATGTTAACACGCGATTATTTGAAGAGTTTAAATATTTTGTGTAAGAAAATCTCACCATAAAATGTGGAAATTTTGAGATGCTAAAACTTGCACAGAACTTTCTCAAGAACTGAAAATTTATTTTCTCTTTACGGTTGTGAATAACTGCAAGACTGGATGGATTTATTCTTTTCACCAAGTGAGATAATTAAGTTCTAGGTAATATATTAAAACGTAAGCATCTCTGACATTTTATTTTAGTGTGGTGCATATTTGTTTCTTGTCATTTCCATCATAATGAGATAATAAAGTTTTATTTTTACATTTCCCTCTTTTTATTTATTTTTCGCCCTGGTCCCTTGAAATATGTATAAACGAGGTTATATTGTCATTTTATTTGGATCATTATTTAGTTGTGCTTGAAAATAAAATTCTTAACCTAACCGTACAAACCTCTTTTTTTACAATTAATTAATTGAGTTGATAATGTAAGGTATCTAAAGTAGGTTAAGTTATAAAATTATTTACAATTTACATCATAAGACATCTTTGATTATTGGCAGTGTTTAAACACGTGTTTCGTCTAATTATATGCAAGGTTAAAAGGCACAATTGTGCTAGAAATTCAAGGTAGCGTAACTTGATGGTAATGAACATACTTTTTAACATTATATAAGCTGTATATAATGTTAATTTCTGCACAGAAAATGAAACACAAC
Organism: Bacillus rossius redtenbacheri; assembly: GCF_032445375.1. NCBI lineage: Eukaryota > Metazoa > Arthropoda > Insecta > Phasmatodea > Bacillidae > Bacillus > Bacillus rossius. Next base: position 64,216,116 of record NC_086334.1, read on the forward strand.
GCAATTACATTTTAAAAATCATAAACAACCTTTTTTTTCTGAGTATATTACTGTGTTGAACATTGTCAGATAAAAATTAAGGAATTGGAATCGGATTCGAAGAATCGACCCTTTAATTTAAGAATCGAAAATGGAATCGGAATCGGTATATTTTAGGAATCGGCCCAACACTAGTACATACCCATTTATCTCCCGTTACGCAGTGTCATATTTGTCATACAAAGTGAGATGGGAAGCATATAAAGATAAATGGTGTGACATATTTATGTTTGAGTGTTATTCAATGCATTTATATTATGTACAGTATATTTTCCTACACAATTTTGGAACAAATTAAATAAATTAGTCTTGCTATTTATGGAACCTAAAGCTTCAGAATACGCAATTTTAAATAACACAAGCATTTTTAGGAAAAAATTAGTCGTACTAAGTGAGGGATAGGTGTAGTATGTTATTTTATAGTTAGCATGTTAAAAATATTATCTCTCACATAATAACTATCGAACACCATACATTTTGAGTTGTTAAATGTAGAGATATAAACATTATTTGTCCATTAATACTTTTTTTTCATTTAAAACAAACATACGCAACTCGAAAAAGTAAAAGATTGCAGAGTCCTTTGAAAAGGACATTTTTGCTATATAAAAAAAATATGCAAAACTTTTTTCTTGAGCAAAAACCTACAACTTATAAAAAGAAGTATGTATAAACATTCTAAGATTAACAAAAATTTGTGGCGTCTATTATTTTAAATTTGCAACTTGTTTACTGAAGAAAAAATGCTTGTTTTATTGCTACGGTTTAAGTAAATATTGTTACACACTCCTCTACTGGTGTAACGTAGATGTCTCCTAGGAAAAACTTTGGGAGACTGGTGTATCTTTTAGTTTCAAATATATAAATAACAAATATAATGTTGTCTATATCTGTGCACCTATTTATTTTACTTTTAAAATTACTGGAAACTGAGCCAACAAACATATGACAATAAACATGATGAAGTAAGTACCTTGATATACACAATTTGACTAATGCATTATTAGTACGACATTACAATGGTGGCAAATACACATTGTTTTATATTACATATATACCTCAAGTACAAAAAGGTTTTTTTTTTGGAGGGGGGCAGGAAAACACCCTTTCCGGTTTTAAAGGATTCTTTAAATGACATTACAAAATGACAACATTTCCCAGTCCCTAATTGTATGATTAATAGTAGCAGAACTTGTCATGATATAAGCCCTCATTATTTCTCAGAGTGAGAACCTTATTGGTATTTTAGTAGGCACAGAAAAGATAGATCTACTTAAATGAAATAACAACTCATTACATATTTAGTCACTGTTTGAAACAGTTGTCAAGACAAATTTATACATTTTTATAAAGCATGATTAAAAAAAAAAAAGATAAAAAAAAATTGCTTTAATTCTGTAGTCCTGACAAGTTATCATATGTAAAAGGTTTTGAGTTGCCAGATTTATAAAAATTTTTAGAAATTACTTACTTAGGTACTTACAATGGAACATTGTCTATAACTATAGTTGATCAATCTCGGTAACTATCTCTATACACCATCTAGTTGGTGAGTTACACCGAGAGCATCAGCGGGCCTCGCCAGCGACAGACCTGGGCTGCAGCACGTTGCCGCTGAACACGTTGTGGAAGGTGGCCTCCTCGCGCGGAGCCACGGTGTCGTCACACTCGTCCAGCTGCCGCCGCGGCGAGAAGCAGCCCAGCAGCCGCAGGGTGTCGCACAGGCTCGTCATGCAGATCTGCAACACACAACACACGTCGCGCTTCCCTTTCTGCTTGCTTGGCAATACTTGCATGTCCACTCTCAACTTGCTTTCAAGTCTGGATTCTAGTCCAAGCAAATGATGAATTACTGAAATCTTGACTAGTTTCTAGTGCAACATACAGTCACTTCAGGAAAAAATTGTTCCTGATACTTTTTATACAATCCTTGTATATTTATCAGAAATAAATTTCATTTGCACAATGCTAAAAGAAATGATTTTGTGTGAATTAAACTAAAGTGTTTGTTGTACACATGACCGCCCAGTGAAACACAGCTGACCTCCTGGTGGAAGAACTTGGCGTTGGCGGGCTCGAAGCGCATGGCCACGCACAGGGTGTTGAAGACGACGTGCAGCAGGCCCAGCAGCTCGTCCAGGGGGAAGCGCGGGGGGTCCTCGCCCCTCAGGCAGCCCTCCAGCGACACCAGCACGCTCATCACGTACACGAAGCCGCCCACCTTGCGGAACACCGTGCGCGTGCGGTGGCTCTCCCGCAGGCAGCCCAGCAGCGACTGCAAGCGTTCCCCCGCTCACGACAACCTCACATCACCGACAATCCATGCAAATCAATGTAAGCAGAATACAAACTACAGATAGGCATGTACTTGTACCAAAACACACAAATAAAATTTAGTAGTACCACTAAGTACATCTTTTTGATATTTTGATATTATTTATAATTTAATAAAACACTTCTTTTTTTAAATCATAGTGCATAGCATTTCCTTTTCAAATGCCAATTGTGTTTGGTACTACAAACAGTCCAATGCACACAATGGTCAAGTTAGCCTGATAAATGGCCAATACAAAGAGTTAGCACAGATTGCTGAGGGGAAGGAAGTGGGCGGAGCTCACCTTGAGGATGTGTGTCTTGAGGGTGAGGGCGGAGGACGGGGCAGAGTGCATCATCCCCAGCAAGGTGCCCATGTCGTCATCCCCTCCCGTGCTCAGAATCAGCTCGCACACGATCCCTGCCAACACACAGCGTCACATGCTGCCTCCGGTGCTCACGCTGTCGTTCACAGCCAGACGACGTCTCTCCTCACACAGTGGTGATGATTGTAGAGTAAAAAAAATGTCAATTGAATTGATTTAAGAAAATACAGTAGGAAATATATTTAAATTGTTTGGAACTCAAGTATGTAGATTATAATTTTTTTTGTCTATTTGGCTTCTGATGCAGCATCACACAAAAACTACAGAATCAATTTTGACAAAATTGTTTGCTTGTAAGATTTTCTTCAGTAACTTAAAACACTGTGCTAAGTATATAATAATTAAGAAATTCAATCCCTAAAGTGATGAAAAGGGATAAATACGACTTTCTGATAAAAAATTCATTATTTCCAAATTAATCACGTGGAAGATACCTCTTATTCTATTTGACCATTTATTCAAAATTCCACCCCTATTTGAGTTTAAATGGGTCAAATAGGTTTTCTGAATAAAACTATTTTCTACCAAGTACAAACTTAAAACAGATGGAGATAATGTGATTCTTTGTGACAAATTTTCAGATTATTTATGTTTATAGTACAGCTGAACCTCTATTTTACATACCCAGGATTTACGAATTCCCATATTTAACATTTTTTTTTTTTACTAGCACCTTCATTATCCCTATAGTATGATGTGGTCGGGGAATTTGCTTTCAGATGTTAAAATATTAAAGGGCGTCCCCGTGTTCAAGGGGCACGGACCTGGCAGAGACTCTGTCCTCTGAGCGTCAGGTCGCCCATGTGGGAGTGCAGTTAACCAAAAACATTTAGTAAATTTACATATTAAGATTACAGTTAAATTACAATTAAATTAAAGTACAATTAAACACCGAAATTGCCTTTGGCAAGTTCGGGTCCGTTGCTGCAGTGTCATAACTTAAGTAAAATAAGCATAAAGAATGTTTGCAGGATCCTGAAATAACACGAAAACTTGGGGATACAAGAAAGAAGGTTTACAATATGACTTATTATTTAATAAGGGAACGAGGTACTGACTCTACTACACCCTCTTGCAATATTTTGTGGTATTTCTGGCGGGCTATTTAAAACATGTCACACGCACATTGCTGGCAGAAAAGACAGGAGGGATGTAGGGGTGGTGGCATGTCCGGCTCTGTGGGGGTGAAGGCCTGGACAATGACAAGTATTAAATTAATGCATTACTTTTGCATTTTACGCAAAAGCATTTCCCACAATTTACGTTACTACGTTGTTACATTTAATAGAAAACCATTAGAAAAAGGTTTGTTTTTATAAAGTTATAACAACGAACTTTAAGGGACACAGGGAGTAGAAAGTCAGCAGCAACAGTGGGTCTTTTCAATGCATTCATTACAAAATTGTAAATGAATACGGATTGACATATTAACAATGCAGCAACTAAACCACAAATTTCTGTCTGAAGTTTCTGAAGCGATGCTAGCTCACAGTGAATGACCTTAAGAAGGAAGTTACCTGCATTAATTACAAAATATAAAGTTTTGTCTTTATGAACAGTCGCTTGGTGTATTGAATAGCCTTAGAATTACACGCTACGACACACATTCTCAAAACTATAAAAGCACATTATCAATGTATTTCTACATTGCGAGTTTTACATTGGAAGTTTTGCTACTGTCGGGCATCTTAAAACTAAAATGAATGGTAAGACTCAATTCTTTAGATGGTTCACTACTTGCAGCTGAACAGTGCGACTGAATCCAGGCTGGGTACTCTATGTCGTCGCATGTCCTAGAGAGTGTGCTCTCGGAACTCCCAGGAACCGGTACCCCTTCCAGCTGGCTTGTCCGCCACCTCCCAGCTCTGCTCAACGGAGCCCAGCCAATTGTGGTCACAGGCAACCTCGGTTGTGGCTCGGGGATCACCCTTCCAGCAGACTCGTGGTAACTGGATTCCAACCCATGACATGGACAGACTTTCCAATCCTCCGGGTATTCCTCTCAATGTCTCTCCTCGGGGTCGCAAATACTCGTTCAGCGAGCGGCGTATCGTGTATGTTGGATTTGAACTCGCGCTTGATTGGTGTCGTCGATGGCAGCACTGGTGTCGACTCACTGATGATCACATTACTTGCCTAGTGAGTAACGAATCGTGGGTACAACTCAAACCCTAGCCTCAGGGCGAGTCTCTCAACACCTGTCACCAGTATTGTCCGCTTAGTTTTCTTGCTGGGCCGACCAGCGTCCCACTGCCCTTCTCTGCAGCGCTGGACTGGGCTTCACCCGACTTCTGATGCCGTCATAAGTCGCACCACCTCAGCTCGTGACTCCTGATGTTCTGACTGTCAGGCAGCTTGCTTGGCATCTTTATATACTGCTCCGGTATCATGGTTGAAACGACCCCATCTGGTTCTATATCTCTCAGAGCTCAGGTCTGCTGCGTTCACTGAATCAAGATTCAGAGCTCATCTTGTCGGAAAAAACGTAACAGCCATACACCCTATTAAAAGTTTAGACAAAACAATAAAGTTTTAAGTGAATATTGTTAATTTTATTAATTATACTTTATTGAGTGTGGTCCAAAAATTTAATTTGCCATGATAAACAACTTTCAATATTTTGTGCCACGTACCCAGTAAACCATAAGGCCGTGAACCAAAACTTTGGTGATGTGACGACGTAAATTATTTTTAAACCAAGATGGCTTCTTTCGGTATTATATCTCTCCCCTCTTTATAGAGTAATGTATTAGGGATTAAAACAGTAATAATTGCTGTTTTTTAATGAACAAACTTTGGATTACTTGGCCTTTATTAAATAAGTGTATAAAGCAAAGTAAACAATTTCTGCCAATAAGGCGTGGGGTATTTCCTTTCTGCTCCTGCCAGAAGATGAAGTTTCCTGTGATGCGCTGTTTAGGGTTGCGGTAGAGAATTTGAGGAAGGTGCAGAAAGTAGTGATGAGGAGGCATGTGAGCTAGCGCATGCAGCACAGCTTTCAGGCAGGCGACAAAGTGCTGTGTAATAATACCACCCTGCCCACCGCTGCGGAGAATGCGGGGAGCAAGTTCATCTCTAAATTTGTTGGTCCATTTGTTGTTAAAAATAGTTAGGCCCGAACACTGTTCTGTTAATTCATTTGGATAATGGAAGAGTTCTCAGCAAAGCTCATGTTACCCAAATATGAAAATTTATTCAATAAGAAGTGCTGTGTAAAGTGCATGTGTGACGTATGCCAGTCCTCCCCTGATGGCACGTGAGAAGTTGGAGTGGGGCAAAGTGTCCCTTTTATGTCATGTTGACACCCTTGTAACTGTTGCATGTGTGCATCTATCGGGCGGAGCACTTGAGGCAGAAAAGATGATCACCAATGCAATCAAAAAAAATATGAGAAGATACTAGGCAGTCACCCTCTGATGCCGGCTATCCTCACATTGTCAAACCTATCTCATCAGACACTGCATTGGAGGATGTTTCATGGTAAGCGAAGCTGAAAAATGTGCCTGACTAATGCCTGGGTGGCTCTTTTCCTCAAGACACCGCTGTATTGCAGATGAGAGATGGGCATTACGTGCAGCGCACTGTGCTGCTTTCTTCACCAGGATCTGCGAATCGCTTCTTCAAGAGCTGAGAATTCTACTCTTCTGTCTTCATTCAGCTGCTTTCTTCTTTTGCAGCCAAGCTATGGTCTTCCCCTCCCTTTCCCCTTCCTGATGTGTAACCTCCTTGGCCAGAGAGGCACTTCCCCACTCGCGCATGCGCAGAATTGGTAGGCAAGTTATACTTGGAGTGACAGCTAGCATCTGCGACATTCTACTTCGGGGCTCTGGCAGCTAAGGCTCATGGGTGGACATCACTCGGAGTACTTGTGGCATCAGGTCAGGTTGGAGAGACACGGAAACGTCGTGCAAAGAGTATAGGGCCTCGAAAACAATTTAATGCATATGTTAGACTGGGGATGTTATCAAGAGGCAGTCAGAGAAGTAAATTTCCTTGTTTAGTCATGGCAGAACAATAAATGTGGGACTGCTAAGGTCTTATTTCTATTATGGGTACGGTACCACTTTAATGGGGTGTCATGAGCTGTGGGAATGCGGAGGTATGTTTATGTTAGTTCTAAGTAACAGAGCTATAAAGTGGTGTATGGTCATTTGGCTATGATCTTACATGGCATAAGAAACTTGGTGGAATTTGACGGAGATGATACTGATGATGATCCGTCTCCTCTCTCCTCTCACCGATGTCTCTCTTGGGTGAGAGCCAGGTATCGGGTAGAGAAGGTCCAACTGCTGGTCTTGCGGCAGGATCCGCAGTTGGCTGGTGAAGGCGAATAGCTAATGGGGTGAGGGATAGGGGGCTAAGCTATTCATTGAAAAATGTCTGTATTTTACACGGAACTTTTATTGACCTGAATTGTCCAAACAGTTCAATTTGTCACCTGCGTCGGCTTTAACAATATACACTGGATTTACACACGGTACACCCTATCGTCCAGAAAGGGGGGGGGGAAGGGAGACAAATTCCCTATGCCGAGATAGGTCCTCGGATGGCCTAACTCGCGAAGGAGGGGTGCGAGCAGCAGAAAACGGATAGCCAGTCGTTCTGCTGCTCCCCCTATGATCGTCCTATGGTGAGTGGGCGGAATCCAGCCTCACTGGCCGTCGGGCCGATCAACTCACTTCAGGTGGATGACCTCGCCTTTATATAGGGAGAAATGCGCGGGAACGAAGAAAAAGAAGGGAGGGGCGAACTAACTCCTCTTTGGAAGGGATGAGATGCCCGCGCATGAACCTCGCCGAAATTTCCCTGCCCTGGTGGTGGAAGTATAAACTAGATATTAATAATTAAAAAGAAAAGATAAACTTGACATAAATAATTATATGTTCATACATATATATTCAATCCTATGTATTAAAAAGTATTTAAACTTGCTATCACAACTTAATTAGTTAAATTTATACTATTATAAAATATAAATACAGTTGGTAGATCGCCGTTCACAAGATGGCGTCACAATGTACATGTTTAGCTGTGGCAAGAGAAAAATATACATTGTATACATAACTCGTCCGTATTTACTATTATATTTTGAAGTGCATTAATATGTGTGTTTATAGCAACGTGCAAAATAAAGGGCGAAGATGGTTGGTTGCTTTAATGAATTATTCTATTGTTCGTCGCTTTGTTTATAACCTACGACGTCGCACAGATTCGTTGCCGCATATTACGTGAGTAGGCCTATTGCCGAAATACATTTTTCCCTGAATTGCTTCTGAACTTATTAAAACTCGTTTTGGGTTTAGTTATCACGGAAAGTAACGTGATATTTAATATAGGAAGGGCGGGCAGGCGTCAATTTCCCCCCTAGTGGCGAGCGTTACTTTACGGGAGAAGAAGCTAGTACATCTTGGAGGAACACTTTACACATAGATAACTGTCAGTCTCTGTTTTGTACGAGTCTCTGGGTTATCACTTCGGATATGGCTTCTTCAGCTTTCTGGAAGTCCTGATTGGGGACAGCTACCGGTGGTCTCCTGGGAACGCCTATTGGGACAGCTGCCGGTGGTCTCCTGGGAACGCCTATTGGGACTGCTGCCGGTGGTTGTAGGATTCGGCCATTGGTAAGGCAGTTGGTTTGGTGTCCGCCAAACCGTCTCTCGGTACCGTCCTGGTAGGTCCTTGGGGTCTCCTTTGCAGCTCCGCCACGGCATCTGGGGACGCTGTGGAGGCTGGTAGAGGCCTGGTTGGGTCCTTCCCACTTTGGTGCGAATCCGGCGCAGAAGTGGTTAGGCTTATTGCTGAGTGGATGGGTCTTGACTAGTACCCTTTGTCCTTCAGCAATCTGGTGGTTGGGCAGATTCTTCGGTGTAGGATACTTGCGGGCTAGGTACCCTAGTTGAGCCTTTCGTGCGCATCTACTCTGGTGGCAGCTCGTAGACAGATCTCTCCGCTGAAGGGCGGTATGTGGGGTTGGAACTCCACTTCATTCTCCAGGTTGCTGGATCTGTCGTCTCAAGTTTAATTCGCTGGTGCTGGTTCCGATTGCTTCATTGTGCCTACGCCGCAGTGTGAAGAGGATTTCTCCCAGGTAGCGATCCCAGTGGCGATGATTGGCCGTGGTACGCAACCTGAGCCCTTTCTTCAATTCCTGATTACGGCGCTTTGTAGGGGTTGCCTGGGGATGGTAAACTGGAGTGGCCCAGGTTTCTAGTTCCCATTTGGCGCAAGTGTCGGCCCATAATTTGCTAGTGAATTGCACCCCATTGTCTGTAAGTATGCTTTTGGGGTATCCCCATCCAGGGAACACTTCATCTTGGAGTAGAAAATGAATCAACTTTAGCGAGGGGAAAGGTTTCGACCCATCGTGAGAAAAGGTCTGTGATGACGAGTAGGAAGCACTTACCCGTCGTGCTTCTGGGGTAAGGTCCCATCAGGTCTAGAGCTGATTGGTTCCATGCTGCAGCAGGATTGTCTCTGCTGGCATGCGAGGCATCGATATTCTAGTCCGGCGTGATCTCGGGGCTCGTCTGGCCAAGAGTGATGGAACAGGAGTCCACAGTGAGCACCTGATCTGGTGGATTCCAGTGCCAGGGCAGTCTTCTACAGCGCAGAGTCGATGAGCTGCGTCCGCCGTCGTTGGGTATGTACAGGTAGGTGAGTTGTTGGGCGCCAGGAGGGGAGGCTGTTCCCCTCCGCTGTCTGGGTCTGCTTCTCGAGGATCCATGGTGGTAGGAAGGTCAGGAGCACTTGCCTGCTTGCTGCTGTTCCTGGTGTGGGCCATGGTGTGCCTGCTGTTGTTGGTGAAGTCTTCTATGAGCTGCAAATGGTGGCAGGGGTCCATTCCAGTGGTTGCTGGCTAGTCCGTCTGGTAGAGCTTCCAATGGGTCTTCACGGGTATTGTAGAACAATCAACGGGCCCCGCTTTGGTGCGCCAACTTGACGGAGATGATACTGATGATGATCCGTCTCCTCTCTCCTCTCACCGATGTCTCTCTTGGGTGAGAGCCAGGTATCGGGTAGAGAAGGTCCAACTGCTGGTCTTGCGGCAGGATCCGCAGTTGGCTGGTGAAGGCGAATAGCTAATGGGGTGAGGGATAGGGGGCTAAGCTATTCATTGAAAAATGTCTGTATTTTACACGGAACTTTTATTGACCTGAATTGTCCAAACAGTTCAATTTGTCACCTGCGTCGGCTTTAACAATATACACTGGATTTACACACGGTACACCCTATCGTCCAGAAAGGGGGGGGGGAAGGGAGACAAATTCCCTATGCCGAGATAGGTCCTCGGATGGCCTAACTCGCGAAGGAGGGGTGCGAGCAGCAGAAAACGGATAGCCAGTCGTTCTGCTGCTCCCCCTATGATCGTCCTATGGTCAGTGGGCGGAATCCAGCCTCACTGGCCGTCGGGCCGATCAACTCACTTCAGGTGGATGACCTCGCCTTTATATAGGGAGAAATGCGCGGGAACGAAGAAAAAGAAGGGAGGGGCGAACTAACTCCTCTTTGGAAGGGATGAGATGCCCGCGCATGAACCTCGCCGAAATTTCCCTGCCCTGGTGGTGGAAGTATAAACTAGATATTAATAATTAAAAAGAAAAGATAAACTTGACATAAATAATTATATGTTCATACATATATATTCAATCCTATGTATTAAAAAGTATTTAAACTTGCTATCACAACTTAATTAGTTAAATTTATACTATTATAAAATATAAATACAGTTGGTAGATCGCCGTTCACAAGATGGCGTCACAATGTACATGTTTAGCTGTGGCAAGAGAAAAATATACATTGTATACATAACTCGTCCGTATTTACTATTATATTTTGAAGTGCATTAATATGTGTGTTTATAGCAACGTGCAAAATAAAGGGCGAAGATGGTTGGTTGCTTTAATGAATTATTCTATTGTTCGTCGCTTTGTTTATAACCTACGACGTCGCACAGATTCGTTGCCGCATATTACGTGAGTAGGCCTATTGCCGAAATACATTTTTCCCTGAATTGCTTCTGAACTTATTAAAACTCGTTTTGGGTTTAGTTATCACGGAAAGTAACGTGATATTTAATATAGGAAGGGCGGGCAGGCGTCAAATTGTGTGAATACGCCTTAGTGAAGTTCGTGCACCGTAGGTGTGTGGCCAGTGCTATCTGTTCTTTCACGAGACTGCATATGCACCTGCACACTGCTGGATTCAGGGCAAAGGACATATTACACAATGCGGATGCTAGTTGTCGGAGTTGGAAGATAGGCTTCGTGATTTGTAAATGCATTTGCTGTTTATGTAATAAGTTGCCATGCATCCCATACTGAAAGTTAATGATTGATATGGATCCTGGCAAGCCACGAATGTTGGTGCTGTATTTTCACATCTTGGTACTACGTGGATGCTTACTGTTACAACTGTCTACGCTCGAGTGTAGCTAAGACAATCTCTAATTATTTTGCTTGTAGTTCATTCATACATCTGCACATGGTAATTGAATGCAACTGTTTCGTCACACAATATTTGAAATTTGCAAAGGAAAGCTAGCATGCATTTAATAACAGAGGTTAGAGCTTATGAATAAAGACTTGGCAGATACATATTTTGTAAAGGACTGTGTGTCTTGAATATGATAAAACTCAAGTTCTCTTGTTGGGCGACGTTCAATATCGGTTTAGGATTTCATGTAAGCATGCACATGCACAGAGAACTTAAAATAATGTTTGATATTGGTAAATAGTTTTTACATGTCACCATCTTTAATTGGAGTCTACCTTGCCTCGTAAAATATTTTGAAGTTATAAATTATAATATAAATATTACAATATAAATATTATAAAATACAGTATAAATTATTAATCAATGCAAATTAATCTTTAGTGTCTGTTTATAAGTTTAATATGACACGAGCTTTGGTAAAAGCCTAACTCGCCTAGTATATGTTGGTATCAATTTATGTAATCATATGTGATTGTAAGCTCTGAAGGTTGCTGGCCTCGATAGCTGTAATGAATTCTTTAGATGTGTTGACTGAAATGATTAAACAGATTATCATTCCCGATTTTGATGCTTTATGTTAAGAGGGATCCTCCTCTAACTGCAACTATAAGATGCACACAATTTGAAACATGGGGTCGGGTACCAGAAGGCCCGTATTCTATGGAACACATATAGGGTCTGCTGTTAGTAACCATCACACGTGGGTTCATAGTAATTATGTCTCGTTTGGCCAGTTTGTTTCATCTTGTTCTATTACCTTCTGGCATGTTAGATAAAAAGTTGAAATTTTCACAAAACTAAAAAAAAGATAACGTCACAGTACATGTGGAACTCGGAGGCAGACAAGTCTGACATACGAACAGGGGAAAGAACCACAAACAACTAAGACACCAGCACTCACATGCTGAAACGCGAGGACTCACCCAGGGCCTGGTGGCGGCAGTCTGCGTGCGGCACGAGGTTGTGGGCACAGCGCGCGCCCCCGCTCTCCCGGAACACCGCGGCGTTGCTGGCGTTGCCGCTGAGCAGCAGCGTGAGTGCCTCCATCACCAGCATGCCCAGCCGCTCGCTCTCCGCGCACATCTCGTACGCTGCAGCGTCGTCACACACACGCTCTCGCTCGCTCCCCAGTTCACCCACACCCTCAATTATACAATACTCAGGTTTGCATTTACCATCCCATTAAAAAAATTTCAAATTACAAATTTTAAATCATTCCTAAATCAAATACAATTAAAGTTAAAAAATTGATAGGATATACTTTAAAGTACTTCTAAAGAATGTTAACAGATGGCAGCATCATGCATCTTTATGAAATTCATTTCATATTGACTAGGTAGCTTTCACATAGATGTGTCAATCAGTTTCAAAATTGTGATGGTGGTATATGATTGTACGATAGAGAGACATGTTTTTATGGTTCAGTTTAAAGGAAATGTTTCTAAAACAAGAGATTTCTGGTTTATTATTTATTCATAAACATAGTGTGTTATTAAACAAATATAACAGTACAATCTTTTGTTATTCTTATTTCACCATAACAGTAATATAATAACTGAAATACAATGCACTTTTTAATAATATACTTTGTGATAAGTATGTCTAGAGCAGAATTATTTAAAAAAAAAACATAGTAAGTGATAGTGTGTTAAAAAATGTTTTGTGCCCTCTCTCTTGATTTACGTGTGTTATTATTTAGTGAGAACTTGTACTAGACACCTGCGAGACTTGCCACCCACAATGCTTGCGTGCCTAGAGAGCAGTCTGTCGCCCAGGCAAGCAGTGGTTCTGTGTGAAGAAAAAAGTATTCCAAGGATAAGAAAAATCCTTGTATTGTCAACATCAGGAGATTACGTCATACCGGAAGGCAGCCATTGCTGCCACTACCTAGAAGATTGTCCTAGAACCCCTCCAGAGCAACTAAGAATAGAGTCCGCTGGTGCCTGATGCACCAAGCATCGCCACTTCGCCAATGACGCTCCAACTCCATAGATGCTGTCACACTGCCGGATTGCCACTGGCAACGAAACGCTACGTCATATTTGGTGATAATTGCATCGCTGCAAAATTTGATTGAAAATATTCCAAGTTAAGTTTAGACTTTGCCATTTCCTAGGGATGTTGCATGTCGTCACAGTGTTTATGTTGGTGACATATTTCATGGACATAGTGGCTGGTGGCAGTTGTGGCTGGAGTCGTTTAGCTGGTTGGCTAAGTGAATTGTTTGTGGTCTAAATTATGGTACAGTTAGTCGCTGATGAGTCATATTAAACAAATACACAATTTATTGGGTTTTACCATGTTTTTACTAATAAGAGATTCAACTGAAACAATATAAATTTTTTCCCCCTATCTATTTAGATGATACATACATTTTGTTACAAACTTCATGCTAAATAAATTTCATTCATTGAATGCAATATTTTAAAAGTATACTTATTTGTGATTTTTGTTAATTTTTATTAAAAATGCTGATTTATTTCATGATTTAAGTGCATCTTGGTGCTTTATGGTATATTAACTTGCATTTCTGTGCTATATTGTGAATTGATATGCTATAAACTTCCTTTATTCCAAAATCCAACAGTCCAGTAAGCCTGATGGTCCGAAATCCCTTATGAATGTAAGGACTTAAGCCAACTAAGCGAACTTAAACTAAAAACCTATAATTTTAGTTAAGGTCAAAAAAACCCTCTTACAGTACCCACATAAGTGACCGTCAGAAGCACTCATGGCCCGGGATTAGTTGGGAGCGTTTGGCATGGTTCAGGATCGCTCGGACTGATTGGCCTCCTTCGAGTTTCTTCAGCAGAACTCTACAGTCGATTTAGTTTTGGCCTGTGTTTGGATTGAAATGTTTATCCTTATGATCCTGCTGAACAATAATATTTGCAGCCAAAAACCATCTTGCAGACATATTTGTTCTACAACTTAGCAATTATTGATAAATTAACGTACCATCCGTTGTTTCAGCATTTTTGTTAATCCAGCACCAGCCAAGTCCCGAATGTGCTGGAGTATCGGAAAATTACTGTACTTAAAGGCTGTGTAAATACTAGTTTCTTGATGCAATGCAAATATCAAATAGAAAGTTTAAAATATTCACGAATTCGAATCCAATTGTGAATATTGTTCTCAGCAAAACTGTATTATGTACCACTATTTTATAAAATTCTGGATACAAGTACCAAATAATATTTTAATTTTTGTATTGTTTGAAATGATTAAGTGATAAACCAATTTGGTCATATATGTAAGACCATTAAATAAAAATTATATATGTACTAAACATTCATAATATTATTATTGAGCAGTTATAAAAGCAAACCTAAGTGACACATTTGACTTTTTTAAGTAACTAACTTTATTCGTGCAAAACACAAAACACAAAAGGGCTAAATAGTTTCATGAGCTAATTTTAGGCTTCCATGTTTTAAAGCATCACACTTCAGACATAAAACTTTGCATCACAACCGATGCTTCAAATAAAATAGCAAATTTCCTGGTGCGGTCAAACTGAATATTTAAAAGAGCTTTGACTGATTCACTTAGTCACAGCTTCACACAGGCATACTGTGCTTTGGATTTATCACAATTCACCATCTAATATTGTTCTTAACAATATTATTAATACTTGTAAGAAACTGAAGTACTCTGAGAAAACCCAAATTCTCATGGAAATAGTGTTGCCTTTTTTAAATAAAATTGTATCATACAATTTCTAAAGATAATGTGATTGAACCAAAAATTACTCTTTTTATTTTATGTAGTACATATTTACAGAAATTTTTTGACACAATTACTACAAAAGCATAGGTGTATAATGGAACACATTTCCAAAACAGAAAAAACATTGATCTAGCCAAAGGGGAAAGCAGAGACAGGGGGATGTATAGTGCTGTGTTGCATCTTCTAACAACACATCCACAGAACAAGCCGGGCTGTTGGGACACTGGCCGAGCCAAATAATGGTCTCGCCAGGATTCCATTAGTGAACTGGGTAGGTATAGAAAAAACATACAATATTTTGGATACATTAATGCCAGTTTGGATACTGTAATGCCAGTATATTGAATCTTTTGTCTTTTACTAGTAATACAGATATTTTTCTGCAAATTTTGTACACAATGGATTCAGTGAAATATACATCACACAACTACTCGAAAGAGGAAGCACAAGACCAGTGTAACACTGCACACGGTACGGGGAACTGCCCTCACCTCTCCCCTCCTCCAGGGCTTGCTGCTTCTCCTTGAGCAGGGCCGCGTAGCGATGCAGACACGTCACGAACACCTCCAGGATGCCCACCTCCCGGTACACGTCCTTGAAGATGGGGTTGTGCCTGGGCAGCACACGGCAAGCACTGCACTCACAGGCAGCACGCTTCCACGTGGCACAGCCTGCGTTCCATCACGCACCTGTGCCATTTCTGGTCAGCAAACAACTAGATGTGTGTCATCATACACCTCGAGCGTGCTTTTGAACGTTCTTTGAATGCTTCTTGCAATGGGGGAATTTGATTTTAAATGATTTTTGGGACATACGCCACTGCTGCTTACACTGTGTGTCACAGAGAAACCTCAAATAAAAGTTTCTCTAAGACATCAGTATAACAAGCAACAGCGTATGTCCAAAAAAAAAAAATTAATTCTCTTTAAACTTTGCATTCTTCCCAAAATTTTTGATATCAACAAACCCTCGGATCCCTTCCTGTCTATGATAAACCGTTATAAAATGCTAACTCTCCATCCCCATTCATTGTGTGTGCAAAGAGCTAAAGTGACAACAGGCAAGTGCGATGGAACACACACAAGAACCTTTCCTCGCCAGCTACATTCTGTATTTTTATAATGTTTCTTTTATTTTTCATAGCAAACTCTAATTAAATATCTGCCATCATTTTTCATGTGTGTATGTTCAGTATATTAATGAACCTATGCCGCATGCCACAGTAAAGGCAATTTTGTTGGAACACCATAAAACTGCACATGCGTACCCCGAATCACCTTTCGTGTCACTGCTGGCCAAGGAAGAATAGTAGTGTCGTCCAGGCAACACCGAGGTAAGACGCATTTCAGCAAATCAGAATCTTTTATCTATTGTCTTACATGATGTAAATCTGAGAGTACTGTGTTTATAAAACTTTGTTATGCTTCATTTTTTTTGGGTTTAACTGAAGTCAGATTCTTATACTACAATTAATTTTGTCTGTCCATTGAATGCACTTTGGACTTCATGATAAACCGACCAACCGGTTTTCTCCATTTAAATCCATAAACAATTCTCAGAGTTCAATGATGATCATAAAAATTTTGCAACAGTGCAATATGTTGCTATCCACTTACACCACCATAAACTTTCATTGGATATTTTCCTGCGCTATCAGCACTCAGATTTTTTTTATGAGCTTTGTTAGTAGATGAGCTTGCATCATGTTAACCATCGTCCACACCCATCTAATTCCTAAATATGTACAGCTACTTCTTAATCTTGTCGCCATCTGCGACCAGAATCCAAAGAGAATACGTGATCAGTACAAGGCAATTATGTACATAAACATACATGTATGCAAATAAAATAAAGTTATCCAAGTTTTGACATTGCAGGACATTACTCTCCAAAATTAAATACTGTAGGTAATTTTGACATGTGTTCGAGAGAAATATATAGATTGTGTGATTACGATGAATCAGCTGGTGATAAAAGGGCACGTTCATGATGACATTGTTTAATAGTTGTATAGTTCATTTGTAATAATTTGAATGATTTTTAGTACCTACTTAGTTTATTTTGGAAAAGCTCCTAACATTTGCTATTTCATGCTTTTAATCAGTTGGCTAGGTAAGCAAGAATGTGAAGGTAAAATATTTTTTATAATATAACCTCCTCACAATAGGACTACCATACTCAGATATCCAAATAATTATTGACTAAGTGTGTCTGAAGCAGATCTAAATAAAATAATTTACATTTAAGTCCCATCTTAACATCCGGTACAGAGTATAGATAGCATACATACAGTAATGTACATATGTACTTTCATACTTTAAATAGAAATTCATAGTAACATCAGACATTTACAGATTAAGAATATCAACAAAAAAAATACTACTTTATCACTACATTGGACTGCATTTCCTTCAATGATTTTATCGCATAATCGTGCACGCACCTAATCGTCACACCAATATTTTAGGGCGTCAAAATTTGTATTAAAAAAACCTCTCGTGTAAATGTCACATGATGTTTTTGGTCCCGCTATTAGATTCCGAGCGCTTTGTGTAGGTAGTTTTTCCAAATAAAACTATGTATTTTAAAGTATAAATCTAATATTTATTCGGACATTACCACTTACTTATTTCATTAAAGGAATTATAAAGTTGTCTGATGTGTAAATTTTCTTTTAAAGACGTTTTTCAACGTTATAACCTTTATATATTCGTCTACGTTGCGGCAGTGTACCGCTTATAAAAATGTAGCCAGCGCTAGTTGGCATCATTCATGTTTGGTTATGTTGCTTCCAGTATAGAGCGCGCACACGTAGTCGAATATCGATATTGATATCTTGCCGATTGCATGCAATGTGAGCTCTCTGTCGAGTACCAAGTTAACTACATTCGATGGCCCGCACTGTTTCGTGGTGTGTACTATGACAATAGTTATGCTTTAGTTCAGGCTCGCATTCAGGTCACAGATTTTGTTTTTCTACTTAAAGTTGAATAAAGATTTTTGCTGCATGACTTATTAATTAAAATTGTTTGGCATGCTCTTGAATACCCCACATTTTAAATAAACGTACATTCCGTTATGGGTTTTGATTTGTGAATAATTTTACCTAACAAAAATATTTTTTTCCTGCATAAACGTTACACCCCTACATTTCAAACTTGATTTTAATATAAAATGTGTGACGATTATGCGATAAAACATGGTAAGCAAAGTTTCACAATTGTATTCAGAGTTGAAATAGGCACGCTTAAATTCTCAGCGAGTGAAACACACGTACCATTGTGCACATACATAAATATTAAAATTATTGTTTTTTATTAGCTGAAAATGTTTTCCATCTTTTACAAGCTGTCATCCCGATAAAATACGTGCAGATAAATATTTAGTTAATTACTAACAGAAAAAAAAACCTCTATGCTTATTACTGACCAAGTTATTTTTAACGGACACTGACAAAGATGAATACTATCAATACATATTAAATATTAACTATGTAATATGTTATGTATAAGTTACTTATGGACAGTCAGAATTTCTGCAAACTGTAGCGCTAGCATCGCATGCTAACATTTCCTCGAAGTCTGCCATTATTAGACCAGTGTTGGTAACCTGTAAATACCATTTTTAATGAAACAGCACATTGGAAAATCCAGTTTCTGTAGTTATAGTGTTCCCAACAGCATCTAGGATTCGGTATTTCACACAAAAGTGCTATCTACAGATATACATGACATGAATTTATGAAGGTATAGCTTAAACAAACAGTGTAAATTGCGGGAAGTAGATTGTAGGTGCATTGTAATCAACGGGAATTTATTTCATTGGGTTTAATGAGGTTGAAACAGGACCAAAAAAAAATTGGTTGTCTGTAAAGTCGGTTTACGGACGATAGTTTAACGTGACGTCATAACAAAACATTGATGAAATGAATGCATACTTTTATGAATAAAATTGAATCATTTTTATTTTAATAATAAAAGAATAAATACTTGAAATTATACTAGTAATCAGATTTTTAAAATGCAAGAATAATTAACCTTTATTGCCTAAATTGTAAGCCTGTGCGAATATAAGTTTTTTAGTTCGAATCGAATTCGAATATGAATACCAAATTATTCTCGAATACGAATATTGAATTCGAATACTAATTGGAATGAGAATTGAAATCCCATAAAACATGTTATATCTAGGGATGAGCCGGTCGAATCCTCGAATCCCACTGAATCTCTAGTATTCGAAAGATTCAAAATTCGAGGGGAAAGATTCGAAATTCGAGGGAAAATATTCGGGATTCGAGGAAAAATATTGATGTAAATGTAGTAGGTACTTTAAAAACATAAATGCTTACAATTTACTTGGCCTGTATATGTTTTCTTTGGAACACATCCTATTGAGGTACAGTAGAACCTCGTTAATACGTGATGGTCAGGACCGAGATAATCACGGATTACCGAATTTCACGGACTAGCGATTAAAAGCCCGGAATGTCTTGTCAAGCTTCTCAGACACCGGCGTGCAGCTGGGTTAAGACCGTTCACGGTAAGGGCCAGCCGTCTTCGAATTAGTGTCTCGGCTTAAAAAAATACAGCACTGCCTAGCCATTAGTTCACCGTCATTTACAACAGCCGAAGAGAGAAAGAAAAGATCGTGCTGACCTTGCACCCTCCCCCCTCGTCCACTTCGTACAGCCGAATGCCAGCCAGGCACGTCACTCGCCAGGTGCCTGCCGTGCGTTGGCGGGTGGAAACAAACAAAGGGAGACGGGAAGCAAAAGTCAGGACATCCCCCTCAAGTTTAAAGAGTGACAAATGTAACAGCTGAAAGGGGGGGCGACACAAAGGGTCGGTACAAACACCGTTGCAGTGTTTGGCAGCACACGCGATGGCTTGCAGTGTTTGCCGGCCGTCGGCCCGCGTGACGTTAATTTTAAGCGCTGACAATTTTTACTTCTTTTTTTTCTTCTCTTTTAAATCGTCCCGGATTATCCGATTCCCGAATTAGCGCATCACGGATTAACGAGGTTCTACTGTATTTTACTTTTAATTTGTTATTATATAAAAAAAATAATGAAGCATGTACTGATTTGGGAAACTTACTTTATATTCATGAACATGGATGCATTGTCGCTACATTGGCATTAAATAAGACATAAATCACATATGTATTCTCAGAATATGCTAAAAAATAAAATAAAGCACATTTGGGATCTAGACTAAATATGAATCTTGTTTTTTTTTTTTTTAAATAACTGTACAGAGAAATCTGTTACTTAGTAATACAACAGTAATGCCGACTTTCATCACAAGTTACGGTCGCACATGTAGTAATAACAATGAAATAATGAATGACAAAAATTAATACATTATACATTTATTATTTTAATCGCAATTCAATTTTAAATATTCTGATACACGTTCTATTTATGAATTTTTTTAGGACCAAGTTTGGTTTGTGTAGACTACCAACGTTAAAATATGTATTATCTGAGA
This sequence comes from Bacillus rossius redtenbacheri, assembly GCF_032445375.1. NCBI lineage: Eukaryota > Metazoa > Arthropoda > Insecta > Phasmatodea > Bacillidae > Bacillus > Bacillus rossius. Next base: position 64,236,565 of record NC_086334.1, read on the forward strand.
ATTCCATGATGGCCAACCAATGAATTTGTTAGCCAATCATTTTGAGCAACATAAAAAATAACTAATATTAATATAAAAAAATTTAATGGGTAAACTAGAGAAAACACCCCGTCACTTTTAACTTCGGGCATATTAATCACTATGCTTTAGTGAGGCTTAATTTTAAAAGACGCACAACAATATTTCTTATGGCCTAAAACCATTGAAGCCAAGATGGCGCCTTTCAGTTTCCATTAAATATTTCAGGAAGTGTTTACCTTCATTTGGGACTTTAAACAAATGTCAAGTTGGTAACTACAAAATATTGCTCCGTCGGATGTTGAATTTAGTTTTCCGATTTCCGTGGATACATGAATCACTGTACTCACAGATAATGCCTGCTCTACATTTTCGGGGAGTAGACTCTCTCTCTTCTACACGTCACAATGTTGCCAGCTGTTGAGAAAAGTCTCTCACTGCACACTTGTGTGGCAGGTATAGGCAAGTACTTTCTTGCTACCACAGCTATGTTTCGGAAACAAGTGCGCCCTTCTCTGACCAGAAACTGAAAGAATTTTCATTCTTTGGGATTAAGGGTGCTGCCAGATATTTGTTTACTTCGTAGACTGAGCTGCTGTTGAAGGTTTAATGTAGGCCCACAGTAATAGGCATTTCACTTGTAGCCTCACTTATCTCAGTTATAGTTTCAGCTACTGTGTTCAGCTTACACAGCTTAAATACCTCCCTGCACAAATTTTCAACCCATATTTTTTTTTAATTTTCATCCTTAATTAGTGAATCTTTGAACCGTGGATCTACCATCATAGAAAACACATTTACTTCACAATCTTGGTACACCATGTAACGTGATCGCAAGCTTTTAAGTTCTTGGCAAGAGTTTTTTTTTTGACGCGCGGGACAGGATAATTGCCTGAGCTGTCACTACGCGAGGAATTTGGGAAGGGTGGGAAGGGTATAAAGTGGGGGGGGGGGGGGGTTTGCCGCCTGCATCCGGTCATTTACTGTTTATTATCCTATTGAAAAACATTGACATGGCATGTTAGGCTTTTGGAGTCTTTTCTGTGAGTATGCGGCCAGATGTTTTCCACATGGTCTGTACAATTTTCTTTCTTTTCGCCGTCACGTTCGGAACGAAATTCCAGCGCCGACAAACCATGTTTCACCCTCTAATCTGAAAACTGTCACCTATAACGTCCCGGTTGTATGGATTTTACAGACACGTATTTATCTTTATCAGTATGCTGACAGTTCAAATCTATTTTAAACGACCTGACAACATTCTTCTACATAAAATACGTTAGATATCGCTCCAAATTACTGTGTTCAAACGGGCTTTACATGGCCAGATGTAGTGATCCCGCTCAGCCTTTGTCGTAAATGACTGAATATTTGTTTTTTCGAAGTGTTAGTATTCGAAATCGAATCGAATACGAATAATAAACTATTTGTTTTGATATTCGAAAATTCGAACATTCGCACAGGCCTACTAAATTGTTGTTGTAATAAGCAATGAAAACCACATTAACTTTTCACTTCACTTTATAAACAGTCGACAAAACAGTTCACGTGTAGATGACTTGTAATTAATTTTAAAAACTGGCGTTAAGTTATAAAGTTTAAATATAATTATGAACAAGTTTTCATATAAATAAACTGTAATCAAATATCTAACATAATGTTTTATTACTGCACTCGCCGACACATGCTACTTTTTTTAATAATAAAAGAATAAATACTTGAAATCATACTAGTTATCAGATTTTTAAAATGCAAGAATAGTTAACCTTTATTGCCAAAATTGTTGTTGTAATAAGCAAAGAAAACCCCAGATTAAAATTCGTCGAGAATATTTACGTTTTTATGTCTTCCAGTGCTCAAAATGATATGCAATTGTGGCCCGGGCACAAAATTTTATTTATAATTCATTAATAATTACGGCCCTCGCGATAAAGAAAGGAAAATATGTATTAACGTGTGCCTGGTTTCCGTGGAAGCGGATAAATAACGCAATTCGTTGGGTTCGCTTCCGTCACCGTAGATAATAGCACCGTAGGGGAATAATATTATTTTGTTTTCATAATACGATTTAATAACAAATACACATCCCAAATACACCAAACTTATTTATAATGTGTTACAATATTTTTTAAAACATTGTGCAAAAGATCCTGGGTGTAATTTGAATTATTAGGGGAGGGTGGGCCAGAGTGAGACACAAAATTTTTTATTTGAAATCACTGTTTACTTTTCTACATTTAAAGACATCTTCTTATGCCAAAAAATAGCCTGATTAATGCTCTTTATTTTTGCAAACTATAAATTCTGTAATATATGAGACCTTTTCTTAGAAAATGCAATTCTTCATTACATATCAAACGTCTCACTGTACCCCACAGATGTTCCACAGTGAGACAGACAGTGGTCCACAGTGAGACAAACTGAATACGCTATACAACAATCAGATTTACCTAACAACAATCACTGCACTTCAACATAAATGCCAGGAAAAATTTATAGAACATTCAGCCGTCCAAAATCTACACAAAATTTGAGGTACGACTTTTTTGTCTTTTGGTTTTTCCATGTTCAGAAGGAACAGGCAATAATGCTCTAATATCTTTTGTAGCAACTGATGCAATATCTGGAACATATGGGTAAAAAAACTTCCTCCACATTTTTTCACTTTTTCTCAGGAACTTGACTTCATAATCCTCAATGTCTATTTCTCGTAGCACCTCCCCAATGTAAAATTTTGTGTTTTTTCCTGAAAACTCTACCAGGACAAAGTCAACTTCTTTAGGCTTCCTCGCAAGTTGGTCGTATGATTGAAGTTGTATTACTTCATTGTCTGAAGAAACATCAGATTCAGAAAACTCTTCATCTTCATTTGAAATCTCAGTGAATTTTATTTTTATAGGGTCACACTTCTTGAACAGACCTCTCTTGCTGTTCATTTTATGTTGGTATTGAAGAGCAAGTTGGTTTTTTTCTGGTGTGTCAGTTGGAATGAAAGATCTTCCCTTTTTCCTTTTATTAGCAGACTCCAATCTCTTTCCTGCTTTGGGATAGTTACGTATGTTTACTGGGCTTATGTAACTAGGTGTCAAGCTATTTTCTTCAGAATGTCCATCTCCAGTCGTCACCATTGAATTGTGGATTGGAATGTCTTTACTACTGCACGGTCTCGTAGCTTCTGGTGTAGGACTAATTTCCCTGTCAGTCACAGCACTTGCCAAAAAATCTTGCTCTGAAAACACATTCCTGTTAAAAGGAAAAATTCCTGTTTTGCGGAATCCAGATGTGATGTTTGCGGGTGTCATTGCTTTTTCGTGTGCTTCACAAATTAAACTTGCCACATCATATATCGAAACTGTTTTTCCAGGGTTTCTCATCATCCACGAGTCAACCGAAGCATTATAGAAAGACTTGAAGGCCGCAAACACTGATACATCAAGTGGTTGAAGGCGATTACTGCAGTGAGGAGGAATTGTTAAAATGGTTACCCCATTTTCCTTGGCTAACTCGATAGCCTCTATCCTTAAGTGGCTCTCGTGATTGTCCAGTATCAAAACAGCGGGATTTTCTAGCGAGGAAAATGAGTGCTTCACAAAATGGTGCAAAACTTCAACAAAGAGTTCACCATTCATCCATCCTGACTGTGTTGCGAGGCCAAGACTTCCAGTGGGGGCACCATGAAGCATATGTTCCTTAAAATGCATTCTTGGGAAGATGATGACTGGAGGAAGAGTATTCCCTGCTGCGTTGACAATATAACATGATGTGACGAGGCTGCCTTTCTCGCCACTTGTTACTTTTGCAACTTGCTTCACTCCTTTTCCTGCAATGATTTTGGTTGGTTTTTGACCAGTGCTGCAACCAGTTTCATCAAAATTGAAAATACGCAATCCATTGGAGAAGTGGTCAGATCGTTTAAGCACAGTCTCAAGTTTATCGAAAAACAGCCCCACGTGTTTATTAAATGATGTAGCATGTGACAAACTGCAAGCTTCTGGCTGCCTTAGGGATAAGTCTGGATGCCTCTTCAAAAAACCCCGGACCCACTCTATTCCAGCTTTCTTTTGGATTTTCCATGTTTTGGGACAATCAATACCATTTCTTGATGCAATTTCAAATGCTAATTCTCTGCAGTTCATCAAACTCAGGCCATAACACATAGCTGAACAAGTTAACAGATAATCTTTCAACTCGCTTTCTTGTTCAGTGTTAAACACTTGGCGACTGTTGTACTTGGGACACATCCTCATGTTAGCCATTTAGGGATTATTCACCTTTTTTCTCACATACCTAAAACACGAAACAATTTTGTTGAGAAAGACATATTTTATAAACCATAAGTAGGCCTGAATCTCATAGCACTAAGCCTCACCTGTGAAGTGTCTGAAAAGCTAAACCTTTAGTTTTTGCAGCTTTTCGCACTGACAAGCCTTCCTCCACAAGTTTTACAGCTGCTCTCATGTCATCTTCTTTAAATGTTCCAATAGTTGTTTTTCTCTTCCTGTTGTGTGTCATGACTGAAAAACAATTTTTTTTTTTTAACCTTTTTAAAAATAAAATGGGTTAAATGGATATGTAAGTTTGATAATTAATGTAACTTGAAATTAAGTATCAAGTAATATTGGATGTTAATTTTGCTTTGTTATTTTATAGAATATATATGCCTATCTAACAAAAAAAAGAACATTTTTGTGTGACAATAAATATTTAACAGTTAAAATTGCATAACGTAACCAAGAACTTTTTTTTCATATAGTCATCTAAAAATTAGCAAAATCTAATGTGGGGCTGGATGTTCCCGAAACGGAAGCTAGCTATTAAATTTACAAGCATGGGGTACAGTGAGACATGTCTCACTGTGCCCCATTCTGTTGTGTCTCATTGTGCCCCACACTACTACACACATATCTATGAATTAAAAATCCTAACCTATAATAACCAGCATGTCTGTGACTCCATTAATTATTCCTCAATATGTGCACATTAAGTTAATGTCTTAATAAGTAACATATAACAACAAATATAAGTATGAAAAATAATAAACTAAGGAAAGAAAATATTTCTTTTCTTACCTGAAAACCAACACTTTAAAATATCTGGTTAATATCAGATGTCATCAACATTAAAACATAATAAAAATGGAGGTCATGAAGGGTATCAACATGGAAAATATTGAAAGAAATTTCCATTAAATAATAGTTGGAGTTAAAAGACATGTCTCACTGTACCCCATGTCTCACTCTGGCCCACTCTCCCCTATGTGTAACTGTAAAACACCATTGTTCGTACAGAAACGTATTTGAAAATTCAACATTACGTTTAAATAACCGTACTGATTGTGCTGAAAATCAGTGGACGATCGTTAAATTACATAATATTAATAATTAAAACGACGTAAACATTATTGAAAAGTCAAATCGATGGTTGTTCTAATCGAGTGGAAGATGCGGCGCAAGCGTACAATGAGCGTAATGGGACACAGCGAAACGGGACAATGTGCGTAACGGGACACCTTTTCGTGCGTGCAGCCGGCGTTCATCGTATTATTAGACTCTGTCACGTCAAAAATGGTACAAATAACGGGAAAACGTAAAAAAAATGGTAATAACAAATGGGAGTTCTAATGCAGTTTAAGGGCGCTGGAAGGCTATTGCAGGCGCCCGAATTCCGCTAGGTAGCAGAGGCTGCTCTATCCGCGGTGGCGGCTGGAAGCGCGCCTTATCTCAGTTACAATCTGCGGTTGCCCTCTCTCTCGCACCCGGGCCGTGCCGAGCCGCGCTGGGCGACAGGGAGGGATCAGCTTACCAGTGTTGTCAGCTCCACTGACTTCATACCCGAGAGCTGTTATCAGCGAGTCCTGTCCTTGAAGGAGCACATGGCTCTTGCCGATGAGTACTCGGCTTTCTGAAGCGAGTGGTTGCCACCGTATCTTAGCATATGACCTACCCGAGTTAAAAATCGACAAATTTGTTTGATAAAATATTCTATAATGTACATTCCTAAACTTATATACGTGCATATAACTGATAATGTATTTTGTGTTCCGTTGTTTTGTATACATTAGCTATATGTGAAATTGGAAATCTAGAAACTACAACGCCGAGAATTACGATTTATGTAATTATTATCTTTTAAATAAACACATATACAAACATAGCGCGTAATAAAAATTATATTCTAAAGGAATGGTGTCGCTTTCGTATCACTAATGAGCCATGGGTCGTGGGTTCTATCTCAACCCTTTTTGTCTTAGTTTTTCAAAACTGAGTTCTTACCACAGTGATTGCATGTGTAATTTTTACAAATTATTACATCGTTTGTTATAAGATGTTACTAAATTATTGATGTTTTACTACACATAAACAAGTTATTTAAAAGGAAATCAAAAAACGTGATTTTCAAGTTATATCTCAAACAGTTCTATTTAAAATTCTAAGTGATCTAAACTTCATACGTAACAGTTTTCTTAGTACATAATAAATGGCGCATGGCTTGAGCGTTGAATCTTGATAACTTAAGCAAGAAATGCGTACTCATTTTTAATTATAATACAGCACTAGCATTAAAACTCTCTGTAGACGGGAACACACAGTTTAAAGTTTTAAAAACCGACAAAAAATAGGAATATACTTTATTTCAAACCAAAAACTTTCATCAAAAAATATTCTGCTCACTAACAACTTGTTTGGGATCCCAGTTTTTCTGTGTTTTTTTTTAATGAAGACTTTTTTAGTGATTAACTACCTACCATGTTTATTGCCCTACAAAGCTTTGTAGTTGTATTACAGATACATATTGTTTCGATATCGCCAAACATATCTAAATGCAAACTTTATTTATTTATAGTAGACCATAATTTATATTCTTTTATATACATACATTAATTACCATTTTGGGATTGTGTCATTATTGAGTATTACAGTCTATGGAAGTCTCCAAATAGCGTTTTATATATTTTTATATACTGTATACATATTTACGTATAAAAAAGTTACGGCGCGATATTTAGCGAGATGCTTTTGTTCAGGAATCACTAATATTATTTTAAGTAAAAATTTATAACTGGCAATCACCAACAGCGAGGCTCTTCCTCAATTAAATATTAATGTAACAAGAAATTTGTAAAACTGTTTGTCCACTGCCTCACAGAAAGCAACTGGAGGGAATTATTTTTATTTAAATATTAAATTCAAACAGCTAATATACTAACACACACAACGTGATTGACCAAACATGGTCAATTGTTTGATTTATTTTTTGCCAAACTTATTGTACAAAAGCAAACAGGCAATGTAATAAGATGTAATAAATATATCATTAATTAACTATTCAGCCAAATACTATTAGAATATTTTTACTGTAATTTTTGTTTTGATACTATAAACATATTTACAACACAAAACGTAGAAACACCTTAACAGTCATCTGAAATTAAATTTAAACACAAGTTCTATTGTCTACTAACAAAACACCAAATTACAAAAACGTTAACCCACAGAACGAATCGGCGGATGATAAGTTAATTTAATACAATGTACACACAACTCTGAAGTTAATATTCAATCGGGGGGCACGGCAGTGCCCCCGCCAAGTCGAGCGCGAAGCAAACACTGACGTACCATCCTTTACTGGAACCATTTCGCCGCATTTTCAGGCCCCTATTTGAGAACCTCTGGATAAGACCAGAACGCAGAAATTTTCGTCATCCAGTAAGCTATAAGATCACATACTTAAAATTAAAAATTTCAAGTCTGTTGGTCATTTAGTTCCGAAGTTAAGCGAAAGCAAAGTTTCGCATTTATGACACTCATTCACTCACTCACTCATGATCATTAGAATAGAACTAGTACTTCCCATAAATTCAGAGAGCTGAAATTTGGTACAGAGTTAGGGTTTAATGGCCACATAAAGGGAAAACTATAAAAACTAGGATAATCGAAGATCAGGAGTACCTGGTGACCCTTATTTGAAAACACAAGAGCCCAACCAAACTATTAAAGATCGACATACCGCCTTTACAAAAAATATTCAACTTTGTTTGCCTCTTCTTTTGAAGTCAAAAATCGAAGATCTGAAGTATCTGATTAAGAACCCTCAGCTTGTCTCTGTATTAGAGATATGGTAATGCCCCCTTCTACTACTGGTACATAAAAAAATCGACAGTCATTGCAAAAATCCAGCGTAGTGGAACACATCTTCTAATTTAAACTAGCCTATTGCTTACCACTGCTGGGTGAATGCCTCCCCTTCTGCTTTTAATACGCATATAAATAAAATTAAAGGAAAACTCTGGATAAGACTAGACTGGCTTTTATACTTATACTTACAAGTTTACAAGAATAAATAGTCGAACGATTAACTTTATTCTACTCGAACATTACACAAATTAAATAAACAAATTACACTAAAATATTAAATAATTTCGCTCAAAATTTGGTCAAAAATATAAGTCATTGGACTAAGAGTGGCGGTGATACCCGCACACGTCGCTAGATGGCGCTGACTGTATTTTAAAACGCGCTTACGTATGTTTTTCCGATAACCTTATATTGCGAAGTAGCAACCGGCCGCGTTACAGTCGTTTACGACATTCTTTTACTGTGCTTGAAAACGTTTGCTAGGGTTTAGGAGGGATTATTTGCATTTCGTTGATTTCGCTTATTATTTCGTGAGGTTTGCTAAGGTTAATTAGCAGGTTGTTATTATAACAATTCGAAGATTTGAATAGGTTAGGAAATTTATGATTAGTGACGGATTACTGATTATTACTTAAATATTATATTTAAAAGTACTTTTAATTGAATACTTTATTTAATTGTTAGTTATTTAGTACTCTTAGTTTTCTAGGTTTAATTTACAGTTAGGCAGTACAGACTTCGAATCGCGTTCGTGTTTATAAGTAAGTACTTTTCTAGTAGGTATTCTAGGTTTAGTTTATTTAGGTAGATATTACTTTGTTTCGTTTAAAAATATCAATATAGCTGTATTTCAGTACTAGGTAGGTAATACCTTTGGTACAAAGTTCATTGATAATTAATTATATTGATACTTGTCTAATAATTAAGAGTTAACGTTTTGTTTATAGTTTGTATATATTGAGTAGGCTGAGTATAATATTATCTATGAGTTTTTTTATTAAGACAAAAGAAGTCTTAAAGATATAGGTTATTATTGTTTTAGTCTGAATATTATCGGTATTTATGATTTGTTGTCCATTAACTAAAGGTCGTTGAGTTTATTTGTGTTTGATTTCGCAAGATAATATCGTAAACAATGTCGATAATATTAGAAGACGACGATGAACTTAGTGGCTACCAAGTAGTTGGTATTCCCAAAGACGGGTCTTGTCTCTTCCATTCAATATATTTCTTGGTGTCAAATAAGAAAATCTAATAAAATAAATCAATATACCCACGTTTCTACAAAAAGAAGTGAAATCCCACCAAAAACATTCTGTAAAAAAATTAGCCAAGTCTAGATGGAGCTGCTCGTTTATCTCTAAAAAGTAATGAAATCTAGACAAAGTCGTGCCAAGTCTAAGGTTCCTTACTGCGATTTCTTTATTATTATAGTTAATGTTGTGTGACTTGGCCGTTGAACATTCTTTATACGTTAGTGGGTACAAGTCAATTGTGTTTACACGTAATGTTATATATGTTTGTTAAGCTAGATAATAGCTAGAGACCCGTGAATTTCGCGGATTCATTTCGTGTTATGCTAAAATTCAAATAATTATACCTTAATGCTGCTTCTGTCATTGGTTCTCTGTTAAACTGGAGGACTGAGGGCCAATTAGAGACCCTCACTCATAGAAATGTCGAATCACAGGCCACCCAGTCGAGACGACTCACAAGTCAACAGCCAATGAACAGTTGGCATTTGCCCGAGTGTGTAGAGGATATTAAAGTCTATCCTGGAGGTCAATGAATCCGCGAAATTCACGGGTATAATAATAGCCCATACTGGTATAGGGAATTGGACGCTAGTGCATCATTTTAGGCTGTTGTTGATTGTGCAACACATGCATTCAGCATTGACAATGCTGACTTCTGCTCTCTTATTTTTGGAGCGTCAAATCGACCACCGATCTAACATAAAATAGACGTACAGACGGACTTCTATCAATGATTAGAAGTCCGTCTGTACTGGAAATAATTTTTTATACTGTTTGTTTCAGGCTCGCATACACATAAGTATTATTGAAATACGCAGCTTTATCAAGCCAACAATTGACTGGTTATTGAATCAACGTTTTCCAAGTGGCAATTTTCCATCGTCAATGGGTAGCGGTTCTGGCGACAGATTGGTGCAATTGTGTCATGGAGCACCTGGTTTTGTATCCTTGTGTACCCTTCAACGGCCAAGTCACACAACATTAACTATAATAATAAAGAAATCGCAGTAAGGAACCTTAGACTTGGCACGACTTTGTCTAGATTTCATTACTTTTTAGAGATAAACAAGCAGCTCCATCGAGACTTGGCTAACTTTTTTACAGAATGTTTTTGGTGGGATACAATTTACATAAAACAACCCGAATATCAAATCAAATAATTAGAAGGGAAAATGTTTACAAAGAAGTGACTATTCAAGGTATCAGAATTAATCCCGGTAACATTTATATACATTTTATAATGCTACTTAAAAAAACCAATAATAACAAAAACATATTAACTCACAAAAAAATGGCAAATGCCTAACAGAGAAAACAAATTCCGATAGTAAAAATACTTTTAAAATATTATCACGTTATTTAGCATTTGCAATGTATAGGTATAGTGATTATTTGAGCTTCATGGTAATTTTTGATGACATACATATCTTGTATTGCCTACCAATAAAACTTGTTATTGCAAAAAACATGACAACATACAGAATAACATGGCAGATGCTTAGAAAAACATTTCACTACACTATTCACAAAATCATTGTAATCATTTGTTTGGCCTAAATATATCAATTATATCATATCCGAAATATCTATTACATACTCAAGCAATTACATACTCAATTAACTGTCAGAATATTATTTTTGATAAGGATTATTTCACAGCTTTGAAAAGTGGTAAAATTAATTCCCTTCAAATATGCAGTCAGTCAGCAAAATTTTACTGTTATTGAAACCTTTCTGCGCATTACCAGTAGGTTTCATATTAATCTGCAGAATTACACCAATATGGAAGCTATAACTAAATTTAGATATGAATGTTTCGTTAGAAATAATATGGCAATTTCCCCGACAAACATAGACTATATTATTTAAATGGATACAATCGTTACTAACAAACGTGTATATATATATATATATATCTTTATATATATATTTCTTGTGTGCGTGTGTATGTCACTGAACTCCTCCTAGACGGCTGGACCTATTTTGATGAAATTTTGTGTGTGAGTTCACGGGGATTCGAGGATGGTTTAGATTCACAATTGGATATTTTATCTAGATTCTGAGTTAAGAAAAACTAAAAAAAAAAAAAAACACGCTTTAAAAGCAAAAATTGCAACGCATTATTAGAAGCCATTAAGTTTTGCTAATGTAAGGAACTAAGTAGAGTAAGAAAAAAATAAAGATCCTGACAGTTTATAGCGTCGCCATATTTGTTTCAATTTTCAATACCCTTTTTGTATATTACAATTTAAATTGCAGAAAAAAAATCATGTTTCATAGCCACACAAATAGTGAGGATGGTTTAGATTCACAATTGGATATTTTATCTCGATTCTGAGTTAATAAAAACTAAAAAAACACGTTTTAAAAGCAAAAATTGCAACGCATTATTAGAAGCCATTAAGTTTTGCTATTGTAAGGAACTAAGTAGAGAGTAAGAAAAAAATAAAGATCCTGACAGTTTATAGTGTCGCCATATTTGTTTCAATTTTCAATACCCTTTTTGTATATTACAATTTAAATTGCAGAAAAAAATCATGTTTCATAGCCACACAAATAGTGAGTGTGTGTCATTTCTCTATGTCCACGAGGTCTCGCCGCGTCAATTTTCTCCTTGGAGCGAACCCGTCCGCTTAATTAAATAAACAGCTTTTATCGTTGAATGATTTCATGATTTATTTAATGAAAATATGCTCTCATAAAAAAATTAGTTAGATAGACATTCAATAGGTGTCTTTCTCTCACTCTCTCTCTCTCTCTCTCTCTCTCTCTCTCTCTCTCTGAAATGTATGTAGCTTGCTCGCGGGTCAGTAATGCAGACAATCTTTACATTCTAGCTCGAGACGGAAAAAACAGTAAATGTGGTTTACAAAGACATTTTATGAAGTGTCTTCCCGTCATTACATTTGAAAGTAGAAACATATTTACTCAAAATTTAGGTAGTAACATATTTTTATTGCAAAGACTGAAATAGAGGTGAGAAAAATTATCATTTGTGAACATAAGAAAACCACTACAACTGTATCAACTGTTATGTTATAATGTTTAAATTTCTAAATGGTGCAAGATAATACAAAATTCCATGCGGAAAAAGTCGTGGGCAACAGATACGTATAGTTATAGGTGTGGGGCTATGCATGCTGATTTCTTATATACTGCATGGATGCGAACATGTAAGAATAATCTATCTATCTTACTATAATCAAACAGTACTTTTTCTGTCTGTCTGTACGCGATTTTGATGAAATTTTGTGTGTGAGTTCACAGGGATTCGAGGATGGTTTAGATTCACAATTGGATATTTTATCTCGATTCTGAGTTAAGAAAAACTAAAAATACACGCTTTAAAAGCAAAAAAAAACTAAGCATTGTTGATAATTAGCCTCCATGGCAACGGGCTTTTGCATTGTTGTTGCCTTCTGCGTAACCATGGGAAAGGTTTTTGGTAACGGCAGTGGCGTGCCCAAGAGGAGGGGTATGTATAATGAGAAGATACAAAATGTCCAGCGTAGAAATACTTACCGCCATATCCATATCTCACAAAAAGTACATTTAGGCAGGACAATGTCTGTCGGGTTCGCTAGAAAGATATATAGAGAGATAGAGATATAAATAGAAAGATAGAGAGAGTTATAGAGATATACATAGAGAGATAGAGAATTAGAGAGATAAAGAGAGATGCTTAGTATATGTTTAAAAAATTACAAAAAAAAAAATTGATTGAGGCATTGCAACGCATGCCGGGCATTATCTAGTGTGTATATATATATATATATATATATATATATATATATATATATATAGGTGTGTGTGTGTGTTTGTGTGTGTGTATTTCTTGCTGCCACAATTTTTTATAATACACATACATAAAACAAAACAAAACGCATCAATATTTTTATCTTACATTAAACAATGGATGGCTGGCACCTAAAATAAACTTGTGTTCTCAACAGTTATACAAAATTAAAAACGAGTGTGAAATATACACACATACATATATGATAACTTAAGACATAAGAGAGAAGATTATTTAAATAAAAATATGAATATACGTTTTTTAAAACGGACTAAAAAGTATAAAATAATTTATCCAAGTCTCATACAGATTTATAACCCCATACAGATTCCTAACTCCACATATATTGTCCTGTAATATTGTGATTATGAAATTTTAAAATCTATGAAAATACTTGTAAGTCATGCCTGTCCACATAAAAATGAAAACAAATTACATTAATTTAATAAGTTAAAACAACTAAACACGTACTTCTAATGTAAAACTGCTTCTGGGCACATGAATAAACCTAGTCATTTTTAATATGATCTACTACCATGGGCCGTTAGCGAGGGGCAGGAATTGTCCCACCCCCCTCCCTAATATTTTAAAAATTGTTCCCCCGGACCCTCCTGTGCGCAGTATTCCATATTCTCCCACTCCCCAGATTAGGTTGGCCCCCCTAATTAATTTTTCCTAACGACGCTGGTGCCCACTACTGGAGGCACAGTTTGTTATGGTCTATAGCATAGGCGGATTTATGGGGTGTACCCTAGAAGGGTAAAATATTCACTGGATAATACGACTTATGCAGTAATACACAGGTATTATACTAGATACAGACTACCCGTGCACCCCCCCCCCCCCCCGCCCCCCAAAGGTCATTCCGATGAGCCCCCCCCCCCCCCCCCCCAAAAAAAAAAAGAAGGAATTCTTGGATCCGCCCCTGGTCTATAGTAAGGAACTATCCCGGCGTTTGCCTGGAGTTATTTCAGAAAATATTGTGGAATGGGCCTTAAAAGAAACACCGTAGCACCATGTGCCTAGTAAAAGGCAATAGGATTTACACATCAAGGTAGTCTAATTGGTAATTGATTTCAAACTTCAACAGTGTGGACAAAATGGAAATTAGTGCTATGTAATTATTACATTAAGTCATATGGTTTTTATTAAGTACATTCAAATTATCACACTATCCAGGAGCGAATATTAAAAAGGGGGGGGGGGGGCAAAATATTTGACTAGAGTAAGTTTGCATTGAAAGTCAATAGGTAAGAAAACTATGCTTATCCTAATTCCGTAATCATTACAATTTCCTTATATTGCTGTCAGTAATAAAATATAGCAGTTACAACCAACTCTATTTTAAATTAAGCATATCTTTTTTTTTAAATTCAACCTAAGATAAAATTTAAAGAAAGTAACTGACCAACCATTTTACATTATTTTGTGTAATCACTTACCGCTCATCTGCACATTCTTGGTACATTTCACATTCACCGGAATTAGATGCTGTAGAAACAGTTAATTGCACGAATTCGGAAGTAGATGCGGTAGGTGCGCACAATTTTGAATCGGAACCTTCACATTGTTGTGAAATATATATATTTTTTTAATTTTCGTTCTGCGTGAAATTTCTTTTTAATCCTCGCTTTCTTGTTGTTTTTTTGTTTTCTTATAAGGCCACAAATTTTTGTGGGGCCATTTGGAAACAAAATAAATTAAAATCTACTCAAACGCGGAAAAAAACCACTAGTTTGTGTTGCACACTGAGCGCCGCACGAGTGGAGCTACGGGCTGAGCTCGTATACCTGCTGCCTGCTGGCAGCGCGGCAACAGCGCGCGCCACGAGACCAGGCCGTGCCGAGCTGCGCTGGCTCCAGACGCGATAACACCAGACACCGCGGCGCCTCCAGTGCTGCGGGCTGCATCCGATATATTCTCAGAATGCCAGGCGCAAAAAATACATGCACTGCTTGCATCTTACAAATATGCTGCAATTTTATTACAATCCAGCATTGTGAAACATGATTAATAAAATAAAATCCAAACGCATTTCGTGCATGTTCTCATTTTCTTATAAGTATTACCATGACGTTTATATAGTCTAATGAAAAATGACTTAATTACATGCCTGCACACTTTTTTCGTAACAATTTATGAGCAATTTCATTTAATCCCTTCAATAGATTACTTAACATACTTCAGTTATACCAAATTTCATTGACATATCTTATCCCGTTTTAAAGATTTGTATAATGCAAAATTGAAAAAAACCAAACTTTGATAGGGATTTATTTAAAAACTATTTGCCTAAATAATATCAAATTTGCTACAATCGATGCTCTTCGCAGGATGAATAAATGTTACAAAGAAAAACAGAAAAATTATTTTGCGAGCAGCCCCCTTAAACAAATATTTTTTGCAAATGAATTCCGAGTAATTTTTCAGGGTGTCTAACAATCTGTAGTATCATGTTTGATGCGTAGTTGTTTTAGAAAGTCCCCATGTGAATAATTATGACCAGCTGATAAACTTACAAACTGAGTATAAAAGACTTTACCTGAGGATGTTGAGCAGAGTCTGTATGCAGGTGATGCTACACTGGACCGATGTCTGACTTTTCAGCAGAATGGATAGTGAAATGAGCTCCTTGCACGGTACAAAGTTCAACTGGAACACTATGAACTCCAGCAACTTGAAGAATTTCACCTGCAAGGAACCAACCACCAATCACACCCCTGGCAACACACACGAAATACAAATAGACTGTAGAGATGGAGGAGCCTCATTTTTAACACTCAAGTCCAGGCAAGCCCCGCTTTGAAGAAAAAGAAAGAGCTACAACCAAATATCTACATGAACTGCCAATAATTTCAAGCCATGATTAAAATACACAATAAACAAATGAAAATTCAATATTTTGTTACTTTTTAAACATGGCCCGAAAGTATTTCAAGTACTGGATTCAACATAAAATTGTGTTCTCTGTCAATATGTGATCACTAGGTAAAACAAACACCTGTTTCTTCTTCTTCTTCTTTTTTTTTTCTTTCTTTGTTTTCCTTTCCTTTCCCCAGTTACCAAAATATCCATATAAGCAGAAGAGAAAACTGCGCAGTCAGTATTGATTACCTATATTCTTATGTCTTTTCTACTCTATATTGGTGTCTGCCTTTTTATTAAACTAATGAGTGAATGTTCACAATGGGTGTATACGAGAGTAGCAGTGTCATGGAACAAACATGGACCTCAACTTGTACAGCACGCAGAGTGCACACTGATGCAGGTATGTATACTAGATGCCACATTGGTTCTAGATGCAATATTGGTTCGAAACATTCAAAAGTACAATACGTACTATTGTTAAGACATCTCACTCAAGTGCCAGTTTTTGTTTGCTTGCAAACGTAGATTAAAAAAAAAACACAATATCAGATGTGCATTTTTTTAATGCATGCAAACCTAATATTTTATCAAACACTTTTTTCTTATAGCATATGCAATCATGTGACAATTTTAAAGTAACAAGTCATATATGCATAAATTGGTGGAACTGAAATATTTGAGCATTGCAGCCAAGATAACATTTTTCAAGGTTGTATTTGTGTCGGTGAGGCAGGTTAAGAGCGGTATCTCCTAGCACTGTATCTCCTATAAGCACAAGGCTCTGAACTGGTGCGCAGTCTTCTCGTCGTACATAGGATAACTATGAAACTATAAAATTAGATGGTAAGAATCTTTACTGGGTGATTTATGTCTAAATATTATTCTGAAAACACACATTTAAGCCCTTCTCAGTTTTCTAAAAATAGAGTTTAAAAACTAAGTACGGAAACAGAACCACCCATCTGCCTTCAGCACATTCTTCAATGCTTTTGGTAAACTGACACCACTCGAATATAATGAGCAGTTTTCAAATAGCATGGTTGAAGCTCTGCACACCGCTTGTGTGCCTGGATAGCAGACCCCTTAACCAAGTTCTACTGAATCAGTATCACAGAAGTGATGTACAGAAGGTGATGGAATCAACCCACAGGCTGGCGAACAAGGGAGTGTGTCGAGTTACTCGCCAGGCCCTTGAGAGCGCTTCCGGGTACCTGGATCTCCTGTGGCTTGAGGTGTATCTTCTCGGCGAACTGCGAGAGCGTGTGCTGGCCCTCGAGGATGAAGTAGTTGGCATTGTCTGCGTGGTAGACGCTGGAGATGGCATCCAGGATGGTGCAGCACAGCACTGCCGAGTTGGACTTCAGGAACACTGACTGCAGCACTTGGAACGCCTGGATGTTGCGCACGCTCGCTCCTGGTTCCAAGTACACACTACACTGCTCACTCGAATCTTAACACTTCACTTTTCTTGTATTTATTCTTAATTAGTGGCAGTAATACAAAATTAAAAAATGTTATTTCTACATAATGTCTCATCACCGGTGATTAGTGTTCTGTTTACCTGGAACGAATTAGGGGGTTACTTTGAGGTGTATATGGCCAATTAGAACATAAATATTCCATTATTTAGTTTTCAAAGTGGTTTTTCTGTGCTAATACTACAGTAGAATCCCGCCGATGCGACCCCCCTCTGATGCGTCCATTCCGTTTATACGACCGTTTTTTGAGAAACCGTGATAAATTTGAGCAGAGAAAGTCGAAAATTTGAGTAAAATCGGCTGAAAAACAAGTCTGTTACACTTTGTTGGGCGCTATGTGTTCACGTTTATCTTGGCGAGCGCTGTACTGTAAGCAGGCAGGCATACAAAAGACTGCTAAAAATAGATACCACCCCTCTAGACTGTCCACGCTAGCCAATACCGGTAATCTGCGCGCATCACCTGATAGCATCTACGCGCGCGTCTATTGCCGTCCCGGTCCCGTGCCTTTGTCTTGCAACTGGTTAGTGTGATCTTGCCAGCTGCATCTCAGGTGTCACTGGACACACAAAGCTGTGTTCACTGTGTTAACGATGTCGCCAGGTGTTTGGTTCTCGGCTATTTTTCTATAACATAACTGACTTCGCACATGCACAGATAAACAAAAAAAAAATGCGTGGAATTATGCTATACACCTCGGACTCGCATATCCCAAACAATGCGTTCCGATAAATACTCGTGCTACGTGAATTCGCGTCACGCGAGTTCAGCTATGCTAGCCGGCTGGTGGTTATTTTCGTTCAAAACGTGGCGAAGGAACTTGTGTGGATCAGGTAGAAAACATTCGGCTATAAACAAAAGATATAAGAACAATGATATCCTGAAATGCTGTGACATGTTTTTCCGGAAACCGTGAGGGGTCGCATCAGCGGGATTCTACTGTATACAGCAAAACCCCTTATTTGCACTTTTCATGGGGACAAAGTAAAAAAGTGTAAAAAGCGGGAAAGTGTAAATAAAGGGAAAAGTATAAAAAGGAGTACAGTTTACCTTATTTAGAATTTTTTTCCTTTTGTTTAATAGCACATACTACAATGCAGGTACAAACACACTAACAACAAATTTTACTTTAGTATTTAATCAATTATTAATTTACCACATTTGACAAAAATAAAAAAAGAATGAAAGCCAAAATGTTTTTCTGATTACTTCCTAAAAAATAAATTTGAAATTTTCTTCTGCTTGCTTTTTAGGCTGTTCAAGGAGATTATTTGCCTCTCCAAATTATAAATACAGTTGCAACCGGCAGGGTTTATAACAAATACGGGCTACATACACATTGCTCACAGTAAAAAAATTTTTAAGAAAAGGCCGCAAATTGATGAATATTTACCGTCAATAGCGCGCCAAACGCGGAGAAAGGTCATTGTACTCGGTCAGCTGCTGTAACGACGCGGCGGCGCATGCGCACTCTATGCTCCGCCCAGACTCATGACGCCATCAGCCGCCAACCAATAGATGCGAGCTTAGCGGAAAAAAATATAAGCTCCACCTCCCGTGTACCAATTTTATCCAGTTCTAATACCAGTTTATTGGTATACGCACCAGTTTTCTCGCTGCCGTGACATGTTCAAGTTTACGTTTATCATGATGTCTTGATACCAATAATTAATTATTTACGATCCCCAGAAATGATTGGTTAGTTTAAAAAATATGGCGTCAACTGTACAATACTTCCCAAATTATAAAAGACGTATAAAACAGTTACCAAGACACCGCTCATTTTATCTTGTGAAGTTTATGTCTCGTACCAGTATTTCGGCTAAGTTGTGACATAAATACAGTATCAGAACTTACAAGCAGCCATGTTTGTACATTCATGAGTTTACGTTTTTCCCTCGTGCATTTTAGATTGTCTCCTGCTATAATTACTCGTACTTTTACACGCCTAGGCTTAAATTATTACATGTTTAGAAATAAAAGCAACTTTTCATGTTATAAAATATGTATATTTTGCTATTTAAAATGTTCATTGCCTACTAGCTCCACGGTATTTTCTGGTTGTTTATGGTTGTTACGTGACGTAAATAGCGGGATTGATTCGATTTTTGAGACGTAATTCGCGGGAAAGTATTGTATTGGACTATATGGGAACCAAACGGGACCTGAAGAATATAGTGCAAATAACGGGAAAACGTAAATAACGGTAACGTAAATAAGGGGTTTCGCTGTATGAATAGCACTCTAAAATACATAAATAACACACTTTTTTCTTTCATTTTAAATTTTTTATTATTGTAACTTCCAACAACATATTATAAACTAAAAATTAAATGCAACCAAGAAATTATTACAAACAAGTAACATCTTTATATATATATATATATATATATGAGAAAACAAGTCGCCCCATGAAAACCATGGTCATGTCTACCATGTTTCCCACTTGCAAAAAAACTCTGTTTAACCTGGTTGGAAATTGAACTCGGACAGCCCAGGTTGAAGGCGAATGGCTTTGTAACGGTGTTACAAGGCCATGCGGTGCTCAATTGGGTAATGGTCTTACTAGCGATGTTGAAAGGCGAGGATAGCCTAGTGTAAGCATTGCCTAATGTAAGTTGGGCGGCGACACAGCTGTCCAAAAAAGAATTGCACAGCAATTGGTGTGTGATATCATACCTGCAGGGTAGTACACATACAGTCGCACAACAGTCATCGGCAAGCAGAATCCACTCAGACATCAGACCAGACAGCAGTCATAGGACTGCAAGAGACTCAAAACGGACTATAGTTAGACCTTGAGCAGACTCTGTACAGAACACTCACCAGACTGAAACTCTACAAGACAGAATGTCACCTACAGCGAGTATCAAGTACCAGTCAGTGAGACCTGGAAAATGGTAGATGACGCCGGACTCAGAGGGCGAGTGGAGAATTACTCGCTGGTATGACCCAGCCAACAGGGCAGTGCCGTCCGACCAACGAAGGGAGACCAGCACCACACGATGGAAGCGAGTAGAGGAATACCTGGGCCTTGCAGCTCGGAGCTAATAGCGTCTCGACTAGTGCCCACTTGCTACGCCTGCTGTATGCGAGTCCCCATTAGGGTGAGCAGCTAGATGCGAGTCACAACACGACACCAACCAAGCAGGCAAGTGAGTCTGCCAGGTCCACCATTCAGCACTATTATGTCCTGGGGAAGACGTTACTAGACGACAGTCAGTCGGAGGAACGCAGGGTACCAGTTCCGAAGTCGGAGCTGGGAAAGGAGTACTCGGCCGGGACAAGGAGGCCCTGAGTAAGTCACCCGAGACCGGAGGAAGTAGTAGCTGTTTCGACCTCAGAAGTGGTGAGCGTCCACACTAGAGCGGCAAGGAGAGGCACAGAGAGTCAAGCGGAAGCAGTGAGTTCCCGTCCCAATTCACAGAAATACTGCAGCAGGGGAGTCCGGAGGAGCGAGTGTCAACGCCAAGGTGACGGACGAGTAACGATGCGAGCACTCAACTACTTGTCTGCCCAAGAACTCCGTGGAGCCTATTATCACAGTAAAGTGGTGGTTAAGCTATATCATAATTTTAACGCTACTATAAAGTAATTACAAAAAATTTAAAGTGTCTATGTCTTGGCCATCAAGGAACAATCACAAACTGTAAAGAAGTGACATTATATGCTTTTTGATTGAGCGAATCTGACCTTTATTTACTTAATGTCGCTCACTATAAAGATGTGTTAATTAACTGAATTTGTTTAACTAAGGTATAGATAGTTTTGTTAATCTGTGTTAGTATGTAAAAGCAGCCATAGAACTTATCTTTGTTATTTGTGTGTTTACGCAGGACCATGGGGGCGCAGAATATCTGGCACTGCGAGGTCACCCACGTGATAAGAAATGTTTGTTGATTTGTTCTGTATGATTATGTGATAATAAAGCTGTTGATTCAGAGCTGAGGTGCTGTGGCATTGGTAATTAGCGTAAAGGTGGCGTGGTTACCGCGGCCAGACGGCTGGGGCAGGGAGAAGCCCAGCATGTGGAACAAGGAGCCCATGCTGGCCTGGCTGGGACGCAGCTCTATGTGGCCGCACATCGTCAGGGACGCCACCATCAGCACCAGGTTGCGGATAGCTTCCTGGGCCTCGGGCCGCGAGTCCTGCTCCAGTCTGCCAACACACGGTCGCAATGCCCCTACAGTACCACCACGAGGATGCACGCTAGTTCATCGCCGATGGCTCTGGATATGGTCTCGTCCACCAATCAGAGCATATTCTAGACAGCCAAAAATTTTTCACATTTCACAAATTAAAAATAAGTTTTATTTATTACAAAATCCTGTATCAGTAGACACAACATAATATGGTGATTTGCGATAAAACCAAAACATCTCCGAAAAGCATGTATACATATATACCAAAAGAAAGTAAAAACACCATTTAGCACCGAAATTCAACAAAATTTATGACATCAACCAGCAATTTGACAAAACTGAAGTCAAATTAAAAAACGTAATCTTTTACTATAGTAAATTCAATTAATGTAATTTATTTTGCATGAATAATGTACCATGTAGCATATGGTGGAAGTAATTTCATGAATGCGACTGAAATGTGTAACAGGAAGTATGGAGAAGCATGTGCCATTCAATTTTTTGGTGTTGCCTAAAGTTGGTGCTTGTGCTGCAACGTGTCAGCGAGCGCAAACATTTCCATGGCATTTGAAAAGAGAGAGAGAAAAGGAGAAAGACAAAGGTGTTTACAATACGTTCAGCTAACAGTAGTCTTGAACAGCATTACACATTGCCATGTGGCTTTTCTAATACGTTATATATACATTATAAAATAATAATGTATGATATATAATAAAAATTAAATAATTTTATTCTATGTTGAATAATGTTATAACTAGGGACCCCAGAAAATGGCGAACCACGAAATACACGAAATACTGCGAAATTGGGCACTATTTCACCGTTTTCAAGAAATCTGCTATTTTTTTCACAAAACACGAAACTTTGCGCGAAATCCACGTAATATCCGTTACCAAGAATGTTTACATTGGTCGGATACTGTAAATAATCTTACTATCGATTGTATTGATATCGCGTAACGAAATTGATTGTAGTTCCAACATGGCGGCAAACGTGTATATTTATGTTGCCGCTATGTAGCAGTGTTACGAACACAATTTTCGTGTAGTTGGTATTAGTTCTCAAAAATTCTAGCACACAGAAGCGAACACAATATTTACGCTTACATAATACAGTAAGTCCTCGGTTTACGTCGAGGTTACGTTCCTGAAAACCGCGACGTAAATAGAAACGACGCAAAATGAGCCATGTTTCATGCCACCGGCCGGCCACGGCCCAAGGTCGGCCGGAAGCGCTGGCATACAGACGTGACAACGGGCAATTTTATCAGCAAATGACAACCGACAGCATGGGAAACAAGTCCAACTAGTACTTCTCAGCTTTATAGAATGGTTATTTAACCAGCTGCTTTATTACCTTTATTGATTGAAATATAAAAACAGATATATAGTACATACTGTACGTAATATAAACGCATAATGCATTCAAAGTGTAAGGATACAAAGTGGTTTAGCGCTACACAGATTTTACTTTGAGTCATTCGCGGGAGAAAACAACTGTTTTCTTTTGGAGGCTGGTAAGAACAAAGTCAAAAGAAATGCATACATACAATAAAAGTACTATAAGTATGACAAACATTAAGAGCCCTTGATTTAAAATAATCACATGAAGTAATAAACACCTAAAAGAGGTTATACAAAAGCGCGGCGCAATTCTTACAATTTACGTACGGGAATAATTCTAATAAAAATCAATGTAAAATATTTTCCATGAGAAACACTAGTTTAAATTTACGTCGCAAACAATATAAATTATATCATTTTACGTAACATTTTAAATAAAAAAAGCTCTGAATACACTACACATTGTGAATAGAATTCCAAAAAGGATGACGTGACAAGTTTGTCAATTTATTCCGAGTCACTTTGAACATTTTCCGATTCCTTTCCTACACACATGGAAGCTGTCGCCGCCTTTGATGTTCCGCCGAAGAAAGCATGAAGTGTTGTCTGCTTGGTTGTCTGCTTCTTTTTCTCCTTGAGGAGCTCCTCGTAGCACCTAACACTCTCTATTACGTTTCGCCGCACTTTAGAGCTCCGTTCCTCATTTATATCTTTTTCAAAAAAAATTTGCAATGTCATTTTGACATGGCCTAAGGCGGAGGTTAGTTCTTTCACTGTGATGTCTGTTTTCACTTCCGGGTCATCATCTTATAACGTTTCGTTATATACAAAAATAAACAGATGTCCACCAATTTTAGCTTTTGTTTTATTTTTTCACAATAGAATGCACCGATGATTCCAAACACTTCCAATGGTTCATTCACTCGTTCCAAATGTGTATCTGACTGTCAAAAATTGCTCGTAGTTCGGGTGATGAGAATTAACGGAAAAATTAGCGTCCTTCAGTAATGTTTCGCTGCAAATACATGAAGTCAGTGCGGCCTCAAACGTGGCCGCACCCAGCGAAACCGAATTTCGCCCCGAGCCAAATGCCGACGAAGGTGGCCGCAATTTCTAATTACTGTCCGAAAGAAATTAAAACAAATTAGGTTGACTTAATACTCAGCCTGGCTCTGACCACCAACGTTAAATTATCTATTAGCAAATTACATCATAATTTGGCGAGAAGCCACCGAACGCGACCTACTGGGGCAGCGATCGATAGACGACTGGTGAAGTCCTGCCACACTCTTCTCCACGCAGGGAGTAGACGTCACATGACCTCACCGACCAATCACACGCATGCTTCTTTCATGCTTACAGATACAAGCCAATCATAGAACAAGTTACAATACATGAAAAAAACTTTTACATACAGAACTCTGGGCTTCCCCAATTTCACATCGAAATTGGGGACTTCCATTCTCGTTCTCTCTCCCACACCGTGAGAGAGCAGTTATCACTCAGTTCCCACGCAGGGGGGAAATTACCGTCTTTATCTCGGTTGGTGGGGAAGCACTGTTTCTTTCTCACTCACACTTACATGTCTCTTATGCCTCTCTTTCTACACATCACCCCAGCCCAGACACAGTCCCGTGATCTATAATTATATTGCAACACGTTAATTAAAATTAAGAACAATAATCATAATAACGAATTACTTTACAAAATTAAACTTATTGTGAAAAACAAAACAAAAAAGGCCTAAACAGGTAAAATTCTAGTACAGCGACTTCTTTGTGAATAATTACATAAAAAATAGTAATGACTAAAAATGTCTAATAAAATACAAAATACCTTCTTAAAAACATAGCAAGTGAAAATAACATATATAAGTATCCATAACGTCTGATTATACTGTCTCATAACATACACACCACTCTAAAAACATTGACTTATTTATATTTACCTATACAAAAGGAAGTTTAAAAGAAAATTATTTAATTAGGAGGGCAAGGTTCTGCAATGCTAAAATCTTCACTATCAGTGTTGTCTGCTGCAGGATTAATTACCAGCTGGTGTAGCTCTTCGTTTGTAAGCTCTTCTACATTAGCATCCAAGACTTCGTCAATGTCGTCAGTTTCGAGATCGTTGAATCCAGTTCTTTTAGCGATGTCAACGATGTCCGCGTGTACGTCTACAGCAGGAGAGGCATCTTCAAATCCCTTAAAATTATGTAGGCAATCAGGCCACAGTTTACCCCACGTCGAGTTCAAGCACTTTTTAGTGACCTCAGTCCATGCTTCTCCAATATTCTTGATAGCATGCAAAATGCCAGTACTCCTTGATTGTAGGCTTATCCTCACCATCTGTACCTTCAAGCAGCTGTTGGAATGTACGCCGCAAATAATAGGCCTTGAACGATGCGATGACGCCTTGGTCTAGTGGTTGCAAGATAGCTGTGGTGTTTGGAGGAAGAAAAACCACTTTCAAATTTTCATGCATTTCTACTACCTCGGGTGGGTGACTAGGTGAATTGTCGATCAGAAGGAGAATTTTAAAGTCAAGGTTCTCCTTGGAAAAGTACTCTTTCCATGCAGGGATGGCATACAAGTTAAGCCATTCCCTGAACAGGGGGCCAGTTATCCAGGCCTTATTATTTGCTCTTAAAATCACTGGCAGGTGCTCCTTTGAGTAACCTTTCAAGGCTCGTGGGTTGGCTGACTTGGTTATCAGCAGCAGTTTCATTTAACAGTCGCCAGCTGCATTTGCCGCCAACAATACTGTCACACGATCCTTTGCAGCCTTGAAACCAGGCGCAGTCCTCTCTTGTTTAGCGATGTAGGTTCTCGCCGGCATTCTTTTCCAGAAAAGTCCCGTTTCATCTGCATTGAAAACTTGTTTCGGCATGTAGCCACCTTCTTCAATGATCTTCTCAAGTTTCGGGATGAATTCCTTTGCGGCGTCAGTGTCGGAACTTGCTGCCTCGCCTGTCAGTTTTATATTATGGAAATGTACCTGGCTTTAAATCGCTGAAACCACCCGCGGCTGGCATTAAACACTTCCTCTTTAACGGTTGAAGTACCTTCAACATTTTTCATTTCCTCATTGTACAATGATAGAACTTTGCTTTGAATAAGCCTTAAATTTACGGAGCAATTGTGCCGGTTCTGTGTTTCAATCCATACGGCAAGCATCTTCTCCATTTTCTCCATAGCGCTATTACGTGTATAACTCGTCTTTGTAGCACTGACAGATGACATGTTCAGTAAACTACTCTTAATTTTGTCCGCGTTTGATCGAATTGTACGAACTGTGGTAGGTGGCAGACCTAACACTTTACTAATCTCAACAGCTCTCTCGCCCGAATCGAAACGTCTCAAAACTTCCATTTTCGTGGCTAATGAAACATGTGTTCTGTTCTTATTTTTTGAAATTACGTTTGAAGATAAATTTAGTCGTTTGGAAGACATCTTATGAAGAAAAAATCATAAATTCAGTGAGCTGATACTGTAGGCCTACTACAAACACATTTAATCACAATAAAGTTAACAACGGCACGTTTAAAAATCCGGCCAACTCAATGATATCATAGCGACTGAAGTGCCAAGGAGTTGGACGAAAAGGGGTAGGAGAAAATGCTGTGTCGTTGCGGGAAGTAGATAACACTTCTACGTGCGAGATACGTGAGTGGCCGAGCGGGCGGGCTGGTAGTATTGCATCACCGCGCGGAGAGCAGCGGAGAGCAGGAAGCGTCCCTCATGATGTATGATAAGATAAGGCAGTGAACGTGTAGCTTACACTACATAGCATAAATTAACTACCGAAGGAAACAAAGAATTATAAACGAATTATATACTGTGTTTTGGTTAAAATAAAGATTTACGGTCATTGTAAATGACGTTATTGTGAATCGGCGACAACTTAAATTGAAACATGAGTACTCAAACATTAGCGACGTTAATCCGAAACGACGTAAATCGGTACGACGTAAATAGAGGACTTACTGTAGTTTTATTCTGGCCGAACACAATATTTTTTAGTGTACGTGCCACTACGGCATAAATGTTTTTACGGTGCAGCTTGCAGTAGTGTTTTTTTTATGGCGTCTCTGTTACTCTGTATTAATTTCCAAGCATCTAGTTAGTAGTGCTTATTTTTGTGTTAAGATGCCGAAAATAGTTACAGTTTTCGATCGAGAACGAGAGATGAAGCAGGAAGGATTTTATATATTTGATGTTAAGGATAAGATAATAATGTGTAAGTTTTGCAACGTTCGTGTGGACTGGATGCGTCGAGACATATGCCTAAAACACGTTTCTAACGCAACTCATAAAAAAAAAATTATGTGCGGCATCAACGTCGACTACCGGTACTGCAAAACAGACGTCTATAGGAACTGCTTTGCAAACTTCTAAAAACATAGTTGTAAACAAACAACAATTTATAATTGACTTTGTTGAAATGATGGTGGGGGAAAACATACCTTTGGAAAAAGCAGATGACCCAAACATGAGGACCTGGTTAAATAAATATGTTCAAGGTACTGTGATTCAGCATTTTTATTGCATTTTTAAATTTTTTTTATTATTTTGTGTGTGCGCAGTAGTTAAGCACCATTTGGCCAATGAAATAATTCTACAGTTCATCATGCCCGCATAAAACGTTAGTTAGGATGAGTAATGTGAATGTAGGCCTCCTATAGCTTTGTTACAAAAATCAGTTTTTGGGACCAGAGAATGTAACTTAGTAACCAGAAAAATGTTATAAATGGGAACCTACAATCAGGGTTTCATTGTATAAACATATACTTAATATATTAAAATTTAAAAAAAATTTGAAGCAAAACAATCCTCGTTTGCCAATTTCAATTTTAATTTAATGTATCTCACCAAATTTTTACACCGATTTTTAGCACCGCTTGCTTATTTTTACACCGATTTTTTGCACCGCTTTTGTCATTTTTTTACACCGAAATGAGCCAGTTTTATTTACCATTTTCTGGGGTCCCTAGTTATAACTTATGTTGTGTTAATACATAGTTTATGAAAAGAATTCATTCCTGGAAGTTATTTGTATAAAGTGAGTATTAATAAATAAGGTCTATAACTATTATTATGTCATTTTTAAATTTGAAGTTCATTCCTTTAGATGCCAAGTTAATTAATCCTTTAAAATTGGTACATAATAAATTAACAAATTAATTATAAAACAAATAATTCCCTTCATGATAATTATCTGAATCGATAAGATTTCGTTAATTTTTTAGAGTACAGGGATGGGTAAATCAAGAGCAGAATATGCTTACCGCATAAGCGTGAGGAAAAATCGCAAACTGGAGGAGTAAAATCAAAACAAAAAAAGGTGCTCGCAACTCCACTCAACATAACCGGGATTTTGCTCGTTACTGAGGTGAGATGCTAGACATCCCTGGAGAGTAATGAAAGACACGTTCACTTTTTTTTAATTATTCACTTGAACTCAACAAGACTAGAAAAACACGAACTAGCAGGCGCCTAGTTTATTTCCGCTGGTGAGAGGACAGCTCGCACAGGTACTCACTTCAGCAAGAAGTCAGACAGGAAGAGGTAGCCCTGGCAGGCACGGAAGTCATCCAGCAGCATCTGCGATACTTCGCTCGAGTCCTTCAGGAAGCAGAACACTGCCACGAACATCTCGACGATCTCGAGGGGTGACAACTCGGGCACTCTCTGCATGTTGTCGATGCACAGTGCGACGCAGCACTTTTCTGCGCAAACAGACGCCAGGTTCAGGCGAGAACGTTCCCTTGTCGTCTGGCGAGGTACCTCTTACAAGGATATTGTGATCACTACACTGCACAACACACAACATTTTGGAAATAGGTTGTTGCTATTTGTACTGTATGTGATAAAGAGAACCCAAAGAACGGACAAAGAAAAATGAATACATAAACTCTAGAGATGGACGGGAATAGCATTTTTACTTCGGGGTGGGATTCGGTCGGGAAATACATTAGATTTTCGGGATCGGGATCGGAAGCGGGAGCAAGAGCAGTAAATTGTCTCTTAGCCTGATGTACAGAAAATTATATTTACTTTTCAAATGTGCGTATTTTTAAGTCTTTTTTTTTTTTAATAAACCATCCACATTTATAGTCCAAATCACAAAAAAGGAAAGACACACAAATACAAATAATAAATACAGTAAAACCTTTTTATTGCGACCACCTCTCTATTACAACCCGATTTCGAGGAAACGTGAAAAAATTGCCAAAAATCCGAAGAAAATCGGACAGAAAATAAGTTTCTTATGGAGAGCAGCTTGTTACTGCGTTTCTCTTGCCCAGTGCTGTACTGCCATAGCAGCGCATATATAAAAATAGATACCCCTTCCTGTCGACCGCTGTCAGAGCTTGACAACCCCCATTCCACGTCCCTTTGCCGGCAGGGTGCAGATAAAGGTTTTTGTGCCAACGTGTTTACATTCAGCTTTTTGCGAGTTAAGGAAAATCTACCTGCTGGATTTCTCTGATTTTGATTACTATTGGTTGACAATTAAGTCCGATTTGGTATATTTTCTGGCTTGAATTTGTGAACTATTCTTGATGACTTATGCAGGTTTTTTCTTTCTTTTTCTTTTTACTTTTGGAACCAAATATATCTGTTATATTTAGTGTATTATGACTTAATAAATAAAATACCATTAAATATTAATTACTATTAATACAACGCAGGAAAAAACCTCCGGCCGCAGTGTGTGAACATGGTAGTCGGCTCACCCTCTCCCCGTACCGTACCGTGCTTGTACTTGTTAACAATCACGTTATCTGCTTCATTTTAACGAGGAGAGTAAAAATATATTAAAACTGTCAGCAAATTGATAAAACCTTTATGTGTCCGCAAAACAGGGCACAACACTGGCCCGCCAGTTGTTTTCATTCAAAACGTGGTTAAAGAACTTGCATGGATCAGGCTGAAAACATCCGGCAATACGTGTAGGTTATAAGGAATCTTGTTATGAATTGTGATGTTATGTTTTTCGAGTAGATATACACAGCGACCGACTGGATGGACGCCCGCCTCGACTTGTTTTAACTGCCGCAGCGATGTTTATTTTGACAGCTCAAGCTATTATCTTTTCCCGTGGGTTGACAGAAAAAGGTCGCTTCACCCAGCATAAAAAAAAGGCTACGCCACTTATTTCCCACTCAGGAAAAACACTGGCTGCAGTCTGTCTCCCCTGCATTTATCTTTCTTCTAACATTCCACGTCTCGCCTCTCGCGCGAGCAATAATATAATATAAAAATTTGTTTTCCCGAGGTATTATCCCGAAGAGAAAAATTATTTTCCCGAAGTTCGGGAATTTTTTTTTCCAGACTTTTATCCCGAATTTCGGGATCCCGTCCACCCCTAATAAACTCACAGAAAACAAGCCCCGATCAGCCGATGTCAAGTGTTACCTAATTCTCTGTGCTGTCCATATACATTTAACAGAAAAATTATCAGCCAATCATGGCACATGGCAACAGTATTTCAACCATATCAAGAGTCTTTCCCATGCACAAGCAGTGTCTGTCTCTGTCTAACAGGAGTATTAAAACCACTGCATCAGCCCAATTGTTCTACAAATTTCTAGAACAATTCCAATATTTACAAATTTATGAATAAAAGAAAATAGAACAAACAATACTTAAAAACTAAGTGGAAACTAATTAAAAATTAACTACACAAATAAAAAAAACAAGGAAAAATAACTTTAACTGTCTTATA
Source organism: Bacillus rossius redtenbacheri (assembly GCF_032445375.1). Lineage (NCBI taxonomy): Eukaryota > Metazoa > Arthropoda > Insecta > Phasmatodea > Bacillidae > Bacillus > Bacillus rossius. The sequence continues at coordinate 64,267,332 of NC_086334.1, forward strand.
CACCGTAAACCAAGCGTACGGTATGCTTAAAAAGCACAAAATAATGTCAATTATGGCTAACAAACGAATACTTCTAAAAAAAAAAAAGAGTTAACAACAGTTATTTACATATTAATAAACTTTACTAAGAACTGAATATGATCAGACCACATAATAAATAATAACATAATAAATTGTTACTCAATCTGTTTAACAAGTGAGGAGGTTGTTACAACCCTAATAAACTAAAATGGAATTTACCAAAATTACTGTGATTTTATATATATATATATATATATATATATATATATATATATATATATATATATATTAAAAATAGTGTGTCTATTATAGTTTTGTATAATAAATCTTGTGCTTGCAGCAGGTGGCTGTTAGCTGTTTATATATTTTATAATGTGTCATTAAGTTTCTCTGTTTCCTTAATAATAAATAAGTAAAAATCATGGTAAATCCACAATACTCGGCAGCACAAGCAGGAAGGCAAGTGCTAGAGCGCTCGTACGGTGTATGTAGGCGACGACGGACGGGCAGAGGCCGTGGCGGGACAGGGTGACCAGGACCTCCGCAGCGCTCTTCCTCCACATGACGTTGTGAGGGAAGCACCAGCTGGTGATGGCCGAGAAGAGCAGCGACAGGTCGTCCTTGCCGGCGAGCTCCTCCGCGGGGGCCGCGTGGCTGCACAGCCGCACTAGCACCTGCGCCACGCGCGTCCACACAGCACACTACAACCTGCCATTCCTTGCGTGGGGAAGTTTCTCTTAGAAAATAACTTTACTTCTTTAAAAAAATATATTCAAACAACAAATAATCCACAGTACAAACTTATGTTCATTTTATGTGAATTTCCATAATTTTACAATTACCTGCATAGTACAACAAATTTTCCTGGTTTCTTGACCAACAAAAGTATTCAACTAAAATTTAATTTGCACAAAAACCACTAACTTGAATTCAAAAGTCTTGTTAATTTTATCTTCTGAGTATTATATACTTCATTTGTAATAATCATGCAGGTGCTTAAAAAATCTCCACACATTAATTTTTGCTAAGCAGCCATTGCATCTGTCACACTGCAGTTACTAATGAGCTAATACTTAATTAAGAGAAGTTAACTACAGTATTGTAATTCATTTTTACTTCAGACCAATTTCAGATCGTTGGACCACTAAAATGAGGAAACATAAGTGATCGTTAAAACTGAAGGCTGGCAAAACTTCAGCCAGTCACCGAAGTTTTGAGATCCTTAAAACACCCAATGGTAGACTTGTCTCACATAAACCCTATCCTTTGCCAACAATCTATATTTCCTGTAAACATGACTAACACACATTAAAGTATTCAATTATTGGAGTCTAACTATTGTTCCTTCTTTCATTTCAATAATTTTTGTAATGAAATAGAGAGATAATGTAACATTTTCCAGGCAGTAGGTACTATGTTCTAGCTTGAGTGATCCTTGAAGTAATAAATCAAGAATATTTTCTGCTAATTCTGTGCCAAAGAGTCACTCACGCAGTGGAGTAACATCGCACACAAACACACGCGTACGCACGGCTGCTATGAGGTGCTGAATAACGGAGCCCCACCTGCACGAAGATCTTCTGCAGCAGGATGCGGCGCTCGCGGGGAGTGAAGTCGCTGCCCTCCTCTGCGGTGTCGGGGCTCTCTATCTCCGGCAGGTCGAAGAACAGGTACAGGCACTTGACCAGGGTCGACGGGATGGCCGCTGCCGTCATCACCTGCGCGCCACACTCACGCTACTCACGCTACTCACGCTACTCACGCTCGTCATCCGTCAAAACTGGCATGGCACCTGCTCACGTACAACCGTTTCACCGCAAACACATTCCATCCTGCATAATGCATTCAGAGTAAACTCCAAGCTAACCTAACTCTCTTCAACCGAAACCAGTGTTATCCTAAATGCCAACAAAATCGCAAATCCAAAAAAAAACATGTACTGTACTGCACAGGAATCATCGCGAGGGGTGAGAGTATGATTGTTGTACCAGCTGTTGTCTACTGCATGGTAAACACTAAAACTATTTCCATTAAAGCAACACAAAAACTACAGTATACATGTTGTTATTACTTTATGTTGCCTAACATTTGTTGAACAATACAATGATCAAACGGCAGCTGACGTCCTGCTACTGAAAAGATGGAGATGGATTCCTGCTCAAAAATAATGGGAGGGATGCAAGAAACAAACAAAAATTACAATATTTACCCGAAAATAATATGCCTTTGAATATATAATAGGACCACAAACTTTTGATAGTGATTTTATGAAAATTTCTTTATGGAATGGAAATCACAATTCAAGTAAATAGCACTTAAAAATTATTTCAATTAGTAAATTCATTCATATTTACTATATCTATTTTAGTTCCAATTTTATCAGTACAGTAGTTACACAGTCTCTCTAAAAAAAAACACCAAGCCACAGATAGAAATAAAATTGTGATTTACAACTGTAACTGTAGTTAAAACCTGTTCAGAAAGCAAAGAATGAGAATGCTGTGAAGTGATACACTGTAGTCGCCCGGGAGCGTGAAAAGGGGAGAAGGGGGATGGGGAGTGGGTGTCTTGGCCAGCAGCCACAGTGAAGAAAAGCAGAAGGGATTGGAAGAAACCCTGCGACAAATTCTATTTTCACCCTCTCCCTCACCCCCAATCCAAATTGTTATCCTCTCTCATCAGTCATCCCAGTGCAGAAGTTCAGAAAGCCACGGACTAAAGTGGCATAAGTGATGCAGTTTACAGGCAGAGCTTGTAGTTTTCCAACTAAGCTGTTCCCAATGGCAAGAAGTTTGTGGTTATAATATGACCCCCACTTTTAGTTTCAGCAGGTTTTGTAAGTATCATAGCATTATATTCAGGTGAATAGGGTACTAAGATTTTTGAATGAGTAAGTCATACTAAATATAAATTGATGAAATGTAATCCTAAAAATGTGATTTTAAATTTAATAAAGAACATAAGTCCAGCCTACAAAGAGAGTTTTGGATTAGTTTTACCTTCAAAACACTTCATAATTACATACTGAAACTACATAAAAAAAATATATTGGATGTTAATGGTTTTACCATAAAATCACTATCTAAAAATGAACCCCAAGGTTGTACTGTACTTTTACTTTTTAATTTAATTACTATAAGCTAATGGAAAAAAATTAACAATTAACAACTTGATTTGACTTGGCAAATATAGTTAAATTCAACTTCTTTTCCTATGAATGTCCAAAGTTATGAAACTTCTGTTCTCTGATAACGACTACAGGAGGTATGTCACACGGCATACTGCACGCATGCCAGACGTGCCGTGCAGCGAGTCGAGTGGCCACCTGGATGAGCGAGGCGTCGCCGGCAGTGAGCAGGTTCAGGGCCGACAGCAGCATCCAGCCGTTGCTCGACTCCTCGCAGTTCTCGATCTCCAGGAACTTGACGATGGCACAGCTGGCGGCCACCGTCGACTGGTTGGAGGCCCGCCGCCTCATCTCCGTCACCATGAGGCGCGACACCTCGCGGCAGAACGACACGATGTCGTGGAACTTCTCCATCATGTCCGAGGAGGGGCTGTTGCCGAACACCTGCGACACAAGGGACCGTGTCTGACACGTGGCACGTACGACGAGGCCTCAGCAATGAAGACTCATCAACGATGTCATGATGCTACTGGGCCACACTTAAAACCTGATGAAACTACACCCACTAAGAACACACGTTTCTCAAGGTCCCATATCAAGTTAAGATATAATATGCACTATTTCTATCATGTAACAGTCTCTTTTATAAAGTTATAAAAATGTAATAAGTTATATACTTGCTAACCAATTTCAATGAACAAAAGTGTAGGGTTCTCAGAGCTGTTATAACAATTTTATTTTATTTATATTATGATAATCCAAAGAGATTTTCTAAATAATGTGGCCATCCTTTAATAAAACCTGACCATATGTCCGGAAATGACGTGGGATGAGAAAGGTGCTATCAGTTTGGGACAAAAATGCAAATATTTGTTTGACATTTCCCAAAAAAAAATTTTAGTTTCCATACTTTAATGCAACTTGTTCAGCAGCACAGCTTTCATGTTTGGCCAGAACTGTGCCAGCCACGTCTGTGCCGCACTACTGATCACGGTGTGGCAACAACTCTTCTTGCATAAGCAGGTAACCAGTCAAGCAAATCAAGCTTTCAGAGCACTTGTGCCACCAACAGTGTAACAGCACAAAGTTAGTGACTCTTTCTCACTTTATACAACATAGTTTTATGTAAGGGTTTTCAACGAATAATAGTTCCAAAAGCAGTACATTTTATCTAATAAAAAAAATAAACACATACACACACACACACACACACACAGTTATAATACATTTAAAGATTTAGTTACTAACATATTACGACTCTTAGTTTTTAGATATGCCTATATTTTTATTCAGTTTGGTAACAGAAAACTGACTAACCTAAGTAAAAAGAAGCCACAAAAAAAACAATGTATCCTCATAATTAAATGAATGGGATTGATGTCTAACTAGCAGTGCCTACCAAATTAAAGAGGCAACGAGAAAATGAAACAGCTCTAATTGAATTGTTCTCAATTTTTACTGATAATAAAACTGTTCAAAATAGAAAAAAAATGATATTCAATAAAATAAGTAAAAAATTACTGGAAATGATAACTAACTTTATGTATTTAAAACTCAAAAATATAATTTTTCAAATGTTCCATCTCTTTGTCTCTTTTTTGGTATTGGCATCATTCAAAAATCTATTTGATGGATTTTGACTAAAAACTTTTATTAGTAAGGTCTTTGGCTAACTTAAACAATAAACTATATATGTACAATCATCGAAGCATAAGCATAAGAATAAGAAAATATATCATAAGCGTAAGAAAATATATCAAGCATAAGAAAATATATTACTCATCAATTATTAACATACCAAAACTACCAACCCATTTTTACTATATTGTGAAATTTCACCTCAAAGAGGTGTAAATAGAGGTTTGGTTTTAAGAAGAAAATAAAATACTTCCACATTTACGAGAACTAGAGGAAAGAAACTAATAACAACCACCATGCCAGGGTAATTATATTCATTATAAAACTTGAATATCCAAAACTAATAAAGCGAGACATAAAATATTGGGTAAGAATAATAAACACAATAAAAAAATACATTCTTTTATGCCATTTTGCCAGATTCCATCATTAAGAGGTATAAAAGAGTCAAGTTTGGTTTTAAGAATCAAAATAATTACTTCCGAATCCCTGTTGGAAAAGAGAGAAGTGATATTTTGTGAATTTTGTTTCATTATCACCAAGCCTAACTTTTAATATATAATAAAATATTAGATAAGAAATTTTATATTGTATTCTATGTATCTTATAAAGAAGTATTTGTTTTAAAAATCTTAAATTAATAAAATTGTATGAGGTAAAAAATGGAGAATTGTTTGTGTATTTAACTATTCTGTGCATATAGCCAAAATTAAATAAGTGGAACTGCAAGCGATAGCATAATCCAAACTAAAACAAAATAGGGTTATGTTTCACAAATTTAAAAAAGAGCTTAATTAAAAAATATCTTACCTTCATCAACACTAAAACTGGAGTTATAAAATCTGTATACGTAAACTAAATTTAAAAAATGAAATTTCAAACCAAAATGGTTCTGTTATGAATGAAATCTTATGAACAATTAACTTTTTTTGTGTCTATTGCTTTAGTACAAACAACTGGAAGTAATCACATACTTTTCTTACAATGGTACGATATTAGTAATATCCTGAAATTTGTGAGAGGGAAGCCACGGCTGTTAGCTAGTCTCACATAAAATATTATAATGAGATCGTAACTTTTAATATTCCTTGTAGAGGACTAACTTCAAGTATACATAGACCTGCGTGGTGTACTGGATGTTCCTTGCAGGCATCTAGCACCATGCAAACAGACTGTGGAAATGGCCTCCATATTCCATTTCTCTAAAATAACTGTCCTTGCAAAATCATCCAAGAAAATTACGATGAAGACAAATAGCAAATTTAATTAATTTTTATGCACTGAATAGATCTATTCCACTATATATTAGGAGGTACAAGAGCAACCCTTTTTTTCTACCGGTTGGTAAAAAATATCTCCAAGTTGAATTTATCACACAAAAAAAAAATTTAATGAAAGCAAGTAAAGATGTTGTAAAGCCGTACATGATCTATTAACTGGTTCTACAATGCATAAAAAAATTGTATCAATTAAAAATCACACTTTTATGATTAACAGCTTTTTTTTATGAAAACCAATAGAGATAATTTTAAAAAATACACTACATAATGGACACCCACACTCCACATCAGACATTCCTACAGATTCACAACATTCCTGTGCCAAGTTTCTGTCTTCTATTGGACTCTAACCTAAGGAAGGAGTGATTGTGATAAACTCAACTCATAAAGGTGGCACCCAAAGAAGTCCTTGTCGGATACTGGCAGACTATGTTGGCAACGTTTCGCTTCTTACCAAGATCCTCTTCGCACGGATACACTCATAGTTTAGTCCAAATGCCGTTATAACTCTTTTCTTCCCATGACAGGACCAGAAATTGTGCAATTTCTAACCATGCACACCTTTCGTTAGGATCGCAAGATACTAAAAAAAAAAATCCAAACTCAATACCTTGATATTCAAAATTAATATAATTACTTACTAAATCATTCATGCAATCTGCAACACTCCAACATCCCATACCAGCGAATATTATATTTATTTATTTTGGTTTTACTTCTTCTTGGCAAGGTAATCACACATGTACACAACACACTTGACGGACATCGGCTGGAGTCTAAACCTAAATCCCAACATTTGCCAGCAGTGATTTTAGGAAAACATAAAATACCAAAACCATGATAGAATAAACGGGCCAGGATTCAAACCTACGACCTCCTCCATAAGTTGCGACACGTTGACTCGCTGGATCGGGAAACAGAGGTGCGGCCGAGGTCGCGCGCTACCTTGCAGAAGAGGGGCAGCATGTTGTACAGCTTGTCGTCCTTCTCGCGGTCGCTGAGGGGGTGGGCGGGGTGCGTGTACTCTGAGAACAGCTTCTTCAGGTGCATGAGGCCCAGCGCCGTGTGCTGCGAGTTGGCAGCGCCGTCGTCCGGCGACGCCTGGCCGCCGCCCCCGCCCCTCATCTTCCGCATCAGGTTCATCCCGTCGCCGTCGCCTGGGGGCAACGCGACACTCCATTCACTTCCTTCTGCATCTAACTTTTCCCCTTACATCGTCATTCTATCTGGCAGGGTAACAGACACATTACAACACACACTTTGCACCGTTAGCATTTTATACGTAACCAACACTAGTATTCTGGATAAACACAACAAACATTTATATTTGTTTGTCAAAACTTTGGAATTTTACTGTGTTTCAAATTAAGACACAGTTTATCCTTTACGTTTAAGTGTCATGGGTTATTTACAAATATGAGACAGTTCACAAATTTATGATTAAAATTCATATATAGTTTAAGACATTAATGTACTACATTGTAGCCTATGTAAAATTGCCCTGTTGGTGGGAACCCCGTTTCAGCTACAAGACTGGGCCGATGGGATGTCTAATCAAGCTAGGTAATGGGAGCAAAAATCACAAAAAATCAGTAAGTATTGAAGAGATGAAAATAGAGAATTGACAGACCAAATGGGTGAGGGAAATTGATTTCCTTTAGGAAGAACCCACAGGCTCCCTTTTTCACTTGCCAAAACTTTGAATGTGACCCTATCGGGAAATGAACCACGATAACCTTGGTGAGAAGAGATTGATCTGTACACTTAAGCCACCGTTGCTCCCAGTCGGAGTAAACCTAGCTGAGTGAACTGCAGCCACAGAGACTGTCTTCAGGGGTGTATGCAGCGGGTGGGGATGGAGTAGACACATCCCCCTTCTGAAAAAAAATACCTATGAAAACATATTATTCCCACCAACAAAAGGAGAGCATTCAAAAGCAAACAGTAGGCAAAGTGGTTCTATCACCCACTCCCCCTCACCCAATGTGACATGAAATGCTGCATACGCTACTGTCTGCTTTGTCTGAAATACATCCACATCAATCAGATATCAGTAATATCTACCAGAATTCCAAATCTGATGAAGATAAATGCACATTTTAAAACTCAGCTATGCTTTAAGGCTTAAAATGGTGGAACCTCCAACATCACTTTGATCTCACTATTACTTATGTTCTAAGGGTCGACTCATTGCTCATAAACGTACATGACACAAGCCAGACTATGTTAACCACTGCCTCACCAAGGAGACTTGTCACCTAGCCTGCTGGAAAACAGAGGTGGTCATAACCGAGAATGTTAGAGTGTGTGGCAGGAGTCCAGGAGAGGTCTCAGGTCATAACGAAAGGACACGACACACTCGGAGCTTCTACAGACACCCAAGTTGCTTATAGAGTTTATATGATGTGGCACTACGCAACCATCAAGCTTACCTAAGCAAACTAAGAGCAAGGTATATAGGCCAGATCAATAAAAGAGGAATAAAAGAGTACTGCATAAAGCCTGTAAGACTCTAGAGTATTTAAAAAATTAGCCGCATCCACGTGGGATTACACTGGCTGTTACGGGGTATACTGATGACTGCTATGTAGTAACTGGTTTATTACATTCTCTTACCATTCAATAACACCAACCATTTAAATTAAATTTTAGTTTAAAAGGTCAACGTTTGTAAATAGTAGACCTTTTTTTCTCACAGATCTTAAGCACATGTTTTTGTTGTAAATGCCACATATAAATTACCCATAGTTTCTATGTGTCTAAATTTATCTATATATGAATAATGTACCAGTATTTATAATTTTAATTATACATATTTAGACCATCTTAGTACACTTAAAAAACTGATATTAAATATATTCTGAATCAATATCAGTACTACATCCAATATATGTGCATGTTTTAAAATTGTGAGAAAATAAGGCAAAAATAAAGTAAAAAATGTGATATGTGTCCTATGTATATATATGACACAAATAATATTTAATTTCTGCTTTGTTCTAATCAACGGGTATTTGTTTCAATTATTTTTGCAATAAAATTGACCAAATAAAAACAACCAAGCTTGAAATGATCTCCGGAACAAGTTCCCCCTAATAGATGTGAAGTGGTGATGTCTCCCCGCTTTACATTCGGCACGCTGTCTATCCCTCCACTGCTACATGTTTACCTCTCCACCCTGACTTACCCTCCCCTCCTTTCTGGCATTTCTCCCTCCATGTTTTTATTGCCCGGCGCATGCATCGTAGGAGTTTGGAAGCCTTTATAGCCTACTGTCACTGCGCTACTGGTCTTATTCGGCTAACTTATTTTCTTGAACTAACTCCTCCTTTTCTGTTGCTTCATATTTTTCTTCAGCCATGTTTCTCTGTTTAAATAATTAGATTCTGTTTGAGTCTGTGCGATGAGAATCCTCGGTCGGCATGGTTTTCTGTGTTTGATTTGCTTAATGTTTTCAATGTGTAGTGCAAAGTTGCTGCATAGTAAATTCATAAAAATGTCAGTTAACCAGTTTTAGTGTGTTATTTCGACCACCGCCTAAACCGAGATTGTAAGCTTAATTTGTGTTACTGGTGACTGTGAGTATTTTTTTTTTAACTATGTCGATCCAAGGTGAGTCTCATGCACCATGTCAGAGTTTGTTTGTTTGTTTGTTTGTTTGTTTGTTTGTTTGTTTGTTTGTTTGTTTGTTAGCACCCCTGTTCAATATTCTTTATTTTGTTTGCATTCACCCCTTTAGCAGTTTGTGTATGCTCTTGTAAGGGCTGTGTATTTGTTGTCTTGCATTTCTAGTAGTTCAATTTGCCACAATGCTTGTTTTTGGCATTAATGCCACTTTAAAATTTGTCTTGTCGTCTATTACTTGTGTACTTTATTGATGTCACATATAAATATATTTTCTATGAGTACACCTATGAATTGTCAATTCATAAAAAAAAATTTGCAAGTTGTAAGTTGTAAGTGTGTTTGTTTGTTGCACTGTGATTTACTAATTTTATAACTTGTTATCAAGTCCCATTGATAATGATGTCACTATGTCTTTGAATATTCGGCCCTGTGTTATGATTCAGACGCGCATGTTTTTGTTTAAGGCCAGCCTTGATTCTTGAATCATAATCTTGCATTGTTTATATGTGTGTGTGTGTGTGTGTATGTATGTGTATATATATGTGTATATATATGTGTATATATATACACACACACATATATATATACACACACACACACACACACACACACACACATATATATATATATATATATATATATATATATAATCTTGCTTAGATTGTTGTATTCAGATTTTTTTGTGTATGCTTGACAGCCACCTTATAAACTCTAAACATTTGTGAGCATGCTGGAATGGTCGTGATTCCAATTAGTGTTACTGTGATTTGTTAATAAATTGAGAGTTAATTTCGGATACGTTTGCAGTTTATCTTCTTTGGTAAATTCTGTAACAATCAGGTCTACAGGATTTTCCCTCTGCTTGTCTGATCATTTTCAGATCCCTCATACGCAAGCTGATTAGGGTAGATATTTGCATGCACTGGTTTGAATTTTAACCAAGGCTACTGCAGATGCATCACTGCCTAACTCCTCTCATTAACTGTGTACACTCCTGAATACATCACTGCCCGCCCTCCCGGACGATCACTGCCCGCCCTCCCGGACGATCACTGCCCGCCCTCCCGGACGATCACTGCCCGCCCTCCCGGACGATCACTGCCCGCCCTCCCGGACGATCACTGCCCGCCCGCCCTCCCGGACGATCACTGCCCGCCCTCCCGGACGATCACTGCCCGCCCTCCCGGACGATCCCTGCCCGCCCTCCCGGACGATCACTGCCCGCCCTCCCGGACGATCACTGCCCGCCCTCCCGGACGATCACTGCCCGCCCTCCCGGACGATCACTGCCCGCCCTCCCGGACGATCCCTGCCCGCCCTCCCGGACGATCCCTGCCCGCCCTCCCGGACGATCACTGCCCGCCCTCCCGGACGATCACTGCCCGCCCTCCCGGACGATCCCTGCCCGCCCTCCCGGACGATCACTGCCCGCCCTCCCGGACGATCACTGCCCGCCCTCCCGGACGATCACTGCCCGCCCTCCCGGACGATCACTGCCCGCCCTCCCGGACGATCACTGCCCGCCCTCCCGGACGATCACTGCCCGCCCTCCCGGACGATCACTGCCCGCCCTCCCGGACGATCACTGCCCGCCCTCCCGGACGATCACTGCCCGCCCTCCCGGATGATCCCTGCCCGCCCTCCCGGATGATCCCTGCCCGCCGTCCCGGATGATCACTGCCCGCCCTCCCGGATGATCACTGCCCGCCCTCCCGGTTGATCACTGCCCGCCCTCCCGGATGATCCCTGCCCGCCCTCCCGGATGATCACTGCCCGCCCGGATGATCACTGCCTGCCCCCCTGGATGTCACTGTTCATTTCATCACCGAACCAGATGAATGCATTAGGACTGAATATCTTGTTGACATTGAAGGCCTCAGTGACGTATTAGGGTGAAACTGTGTGCGCAGTCAGTGCCAGTATGAATAAATGGGAGAAATTGGATATCATTTCATATGAAAGAAAAAACTGGGTTTGACCCACAGGGAATCTAATTATATTCGTCCTGGTGTTGTAAGTGAAACGACCACCTAAACACTGAGACTCCCCCCCCCCCTCCCCGCGGACCAAACATGCAACTGAAACCACGACACAGGAGCATAATACATTTTTAATATGTAACTTAAAACTATGTGATATATCCTAACACTGAGACCCAGTTAAAACTCAATAAACTTGAAATGGATTACAAGTACACAAAGTAGGAAATATGTTTGTTTAGTCATTGGGTTGAATGACTTGTTAAAATTATAACGCAGGGTGGTACTATGTGACAAGACGTATAGTGCAATTTAGCTAATCTGAGCACTTTTGAATACTTGAAAAGTGTTTTTATCTATTTAAGAGTGTGTTAAAATATGAAATCAGTTGTGCATTCTGTTGTTACTTGTAACAGTGAAGGACAAGCTATAATGCTCTGAAGTTTACTTTAAAATTTTGATTCTGGTGTTTCCCATCATCATGAAAATTAACTATACCATCTTTAGAAAAAATGATACAATGTATATGGAATATATAGCAGCTTTCTCAAAACTAGCTTCGTTTGTAAAAAAAAAATGTTTTCCATTGGCCTTAAACAATATTGTTGCAAACATTTTTATTACACCCCCTTTATTTTTTATTTTAAAACCAGAATCAATTTCCCATTTATTACTCACCACCATGATATAAACTACATTGTCATTTTCAATTCACTACAACAGTAACATTGATATCTACAGTAATAAGTAAATGCCATCTACAGATTAGACCTAATTCTAAAACAATAACTAATAAAAAGTACTCTAGTTAGGTGGATTGTATTGAGTATACTGTTTTTCATTATAACACAGGGTCCGACAAAAAGACTCCCATATTTGGAGAGGTCACTGTGAGAGTTGTGGTGGGGATATGGCTATATATGTGCCAGTTTCAGTAGGTACAATGGCGTGGCATGGTGAGAATAGCACATTTGTTGTGGAGGAGTATATTCATAATGGTAGTTCTGTGATTAACACTCAGCTAGCATTTCACATTCCATTCAAACTTGGCAGACATGATTCCGTTAGAACAGAAAACTATTGATGTTTGGATATCAATTTTTTAAAGCTACAGGTTCTGCACTGAAAATAAAATTGCACGGCAGACCTCGAACCATAACAATGCCGGAAAATATTATGGAACGTGTGAGAGCGTCTGTCCCGCAATCTCCAAAGCATTGAGTACTTGACAGGCAGCTGCCCTGGTATTGTCTGATAGGAGTGTAAGAAGAATCCTGCACAGAGATCTTCACATGCACCCATACAAAATGATGCTTACCCAAGAATTAAGAGAGAGAGAGATTTTGAAACTTGCAGAGCTGTGTGTGAAGAAGACATTCTTCAAAACATTCCCTCTGGCGGTGTGTTGATTTTGTCTGAGGCCCACTTCCACTTTTCAGATACTGTAAATAAACTAAATTTCCCCTACTGGGCAGCAGAAAAGCTTCAGGAACTTTATTAAAGACTACTTACTTCACAGCCCTCGTGTGACGGTTTGGTGTGCCGTTGCTGAATTTGGTGTGTGGGGGTCCGTATTTTCTCAAAAGAGATGGGCTAGCAGTGACGTTATTTGAATCGCTACTGTCATATCATTAGTTTGAGACCATGCTGAGGGAGAAATCTGGTTCCAACAAGGAGCCATAGCTCACCCTTCGGGGTTATCTCTAGCAATTTTAGGGAGTTATTTCCTGGACATCTTCTCCCTTTGCAAGGAGACATCGCCTGGCTCCCAAGATCTCCCGATATATCACCTTGCAATTGTTTTCTTCAGGAACACTTAAGGGCACAAGTAATACAAACATTATCCCACAATCCTGCAAGAACTTAAGGAGGCAATTAGCCAGGAAGTGGCTGCCATTCCACCGGAAATGACACAGCAAACTATGGACAACTTCCGGGAAAGGCTACGTCAATGTGTAAACAATGGAGGATGCCATTTACCGGTCATAATGTTTAAAACCAAGTAATGTAAAATGGCAGTATATTTGTTGTTTCCAAATAAAAGTAGTTATTCTGTTGTTTTTTTTTTGTTTGTAACTGCCTTTTAAAATACGAGAGGTCTTTTCCCCGGACGCTACATAACAAGTACCAAACCAAACGGCGAGCTTTATTACAACCATCATTGTCTCAATTACATCATAAATGCCATTTCTCCACTGCACTGACAAGTGGCTTAAGTTTTATGAAAATATTTTCCCCGGGTAATAAGGTGGTCTCACCACACTGCCTGGTATAACAGTCCACTTGGCAGCAAGTTCAGAACAGTTGTTTGTCTTAAAACCCACCTTTCTTGTGGAGTATATGTAACACAGGATGATGCAGTGATTTTTCCTTGTCATTATAATTACACACTTGCACTAAGGACTCTACAATATGAATACCCAAAACAATTGTTCATCTTCTTAATAAAAGCATTGGCCACAACAATATTTTTAAACCACATTTCTCTCTGATATTCAGAAACTTATTCTAAACACATTCTTAAATGATTTAACCTACAGTCTTAATGTTCATTTTAGAGACGAAACCAGATGCAAGGCAAGGTCTGTTTGTAAGTGTAAAATCTACTCACTAGACAACCATAGCGGCATGCCCCCCCCCCCCCCCCCCCCGCCACCCTATAATTTTCGTATTTTCTCGAAATTCCTAATTAAAGTTTTCCAAACTTACTGAATTATTATTTTACAACAGTAGGCTATTATAGATAATAGGATGTTTTTGAACCACAAATAAAATTTACTAAATTTTGATTTAAAATGTACTATTAAGAGAATTAGAAAATTTTATTTGTTCCTCCCTTGACCATCATACTGGATCCGTCCTTGACACCATTATATCTTGACGGGGAAGGACGGGGTTGATCATGGTGACACGTACATGGGTACTTCCAGACATTTCTCTGATCACAAACTATCCAGACACTGTATTCAACGTGTAGCCATGTCACAGGTCGTAGCTGAGCCAGGAGAAGTCTGGGTGTTGTCACTATTACACGCTTCAGGGAGTGCCAGAACACAGAGCAATGCTAGCTTTTCCCTGCTTATCATCAACTCAAACATATTTCTCAAAAACACACGCATTCCATTTTAGCACGTGGTGTTTTACTTAGTTTAGAGAGAAAGAATCACCGACACCAGCAGTGAACGGGCCTACGTGCTGTATAAGGCATATGTTCAACCACTCCACCAGAGTATCCACTTGCAGTACAAGGTGTATTCTCCTTGAAACCTTAGTGGCAGCTCCTTCCCTATGCCAATGTTCTCGCTGCAACGCACACTACGCACTTTCCTGCCAGCGTGGCACGAAGAGCACAATCTCAGGTAACCCAGGAGACCAGATTTAACACTGCAGCTGCCAACGAGGAAATGCTTCCCCGCGCAAACATACCGCTCGCTGATAGTGGTATCACGCACTGGCAACGCTCCCACCGCACGACTGCTAATGAGCTCCCTCCCCTCTCCCTTACACGCGATCACACACGTAGTTACAGCCGTTGCTTCTCATGAGAACACTTAAAGGCACAGCCACAACACTAAGTAAAAGCATTTGTCGACAGACACCTTGTCCTGCTGATGTTACTGTTTTATAAATAATGCTAGCAATACCCATCTTCCCTGACATGAATAGACACTTGATACCAGAATACATCATCATAACAAAATATCTACCGCCAAAAATAATAACTAACCTAATAATCAAGTCTTTTTTTTTTTTTAGGAAAGTTAACATATAAAATAATATGCAAGTTTTTGCATTACGAATATACAAACCAACATCATAAAAATTTATTCCACCAACTCCGAATACAAAGATTAATTTTTGCTTAGTCATTAGGTTTCAATACCCTGATTGCAGAAAGTAGCTGTCTAGATGTCAATATTTTTGTACGACTCATCAACTGTTTCCAATCAGCTAGTGATTCTTTATGCCTAGTTCATCAGCCCACCCAAGCCTAAGCTAGGAGCCATAAAACTGTGATCAGCCTTAAAGTGTGCACGAGCAAGATGAGTTTTAACGTTGACCTAGCAAGGAAATTAGCAAAACAAAGGCCAACAATTTTTTTTTCTAACTAAATCACAACTATTTAGATGGAGAAAATTTTACTAGTTTTGAATATTATCCAGTGTTTTACTAATCTGAAACAAATGAGAAAAAAAAAGTTATAAAAAATGGTAGTTCTAGCACCTATAGGATAAGAATACAGATTCATGCCACACACTGCCCCACATCCTAAATAAACAGTGGACTGGAAACCACCAGGGAACTTACCTCATTCTGTGCTCGTAAGCAACATGAGTCATATGTGATCAAACCACATTGTGACACGACTCAGCAATCACAGACATAGAGGCTGCAAAGTAAAAATACCCTTGTGGGCATAATATGTTCCTTGTGAATACTGATAATAAGTTGGTAAAGCAGGTGTTTGTACTTGGCGAAGGTGGAAAAGGAAGATATGTTTCCTTCATGTAGTTTACCTTGTGTACTGGGGCAATAATATCCTAAGGCCTGCTGACTTTCCTTAGTATATTAAGTACATATAGGTAGTAATTATATCATTATTGGTTTTTGTCCATATATGGTATGGTATGTTAATGTCAAACATGCATAAATTTGTAACAGATGTGTGTATCCTAAAAATAATTTTCTTAACTCATACAAACTAAATAAAACAATTCTGAAACTTATGATCTTTAAATAGTATGTATGTACATTATTTTGTTGCAAATGTATATTTCAGTTTCCCAATGTATCACTTTCATATTAGGATGCTTTTGGATAAGTGAACTGTTAATATTAAACTCATTCATGAACAAATGACTTGTTCCACAGCCTTATGGTACCTACCAAAATCAAAGGCTGAATGTAACAAATAGATAAATATTTTCATAGATAAGTTGCCAGCTCAGTATTACTTAATACAACACTACTATTTGTTAAAAAGGCATTATAACAGCCTTCAGTACATATGTAAGAATTTTTTATTTTAATGTTAAGTCTATTTCTTTTTTAAAATAATGATTAAAATTCCCTACAGCGAGTATAAAAATGCAATGGAAAAGCGTAAAGCAGAATGTCACATTTAAATGAACCTAAGTACTTATGTAGTAGGTAATGTAAGGATGTTGGTTGTTTTCTAAACTGACATTTTATGTTGTGTATTGACATTAAAGCTACTTAAGACTTAACAAGTAAATTATTAGCAAAGGTCAATGTTATGCATATAGCCATGTATAATTTCATTAGTTGTAGAGAACCAGTCCATACACAGGATGTTTTCTCCGACTATACACAGAATGTGTCAGAATTTAACAGACAAACTTCAGCTGCAGGTTCATCACAAGAGAATAAGTTAAAAACCTCTATACGACTTATAGCATAAAGTGCTTCCCCAGGCTGGTATACATCTTTGAAGTTAGAGCTGAACACATTCTTACTGTAAATAATAGAGAAAATATTTAAAAGAGAAATAATCTTCTGGATCATGTTTAAATGAATGAAGTTTATTTATGCTAGTCCCTGTAGCAAAATTATTTTATTGAAATAATTGGGGGTAGTTCCATGCCATATAAAATATGCTTACAATAAACTGTGCCGCCAATAACGATTTTTCAACACAATTTTTAAATTTGTAATTTGAATTATCATCTTAACAGTAGTTTTATAGCTTCAATTTAACTTGTCCAGCTCACTGTACCCTCCCACTTAATCCTTGTTCGGCTGTTTTCTCGAGTCGTTCCCAGCGCAGTATCTGATATTTTGCCGACCCTTTGCCAGACCAGCATCCTGCCTCATTTTCTTCCCGCCTTAGTGCACGCCCGGCTCTTGAAACTCTCCCTGCCATTGTAACCGCAACCACTTTACTCTGCAGCTTCCCAGGGCAGCTCATTTCTCAGAGCTCGCCTGAGGTGAGCACTTCCAGTCAGGCTCCCGACTCAGTTTACCTAACGCCCCGGCACAGTCTCCAGGCTCAGTAGAGCTCATTTCTCACTGCCCCTGCAAATTTACACCCCCCCCCCCCCCTCCCGGAGACTGTCCCAGAGCATTGACCAGTGCTTAACCCCAGCGAGCGACAGTATTTCTCAAGGACTGGCCATTGGTGTTTGAATGTATCACCCCTGACCTTTAGTGGCGGAATTGTCACTTACTTCCCCAGGGTGTTCGAGTTCTTGCTATACACTACTGCCCTCCAGCGACCCACGCAACAAACGTTCTCTTATCGTTCTCTTCCGAGCCACCAGGAAGCTCCACTAGTCTCCTCCATAAGCCCCCTTGCTTTTGAAGTAATCTTGTTCAAGATGTGCGAATCAACTTCGCATCTACTTCGGCCATTCCACAGTAGATAGCGCTGCAATCTAGTGCCAACTGCAGTGTCGAGATCTCGAAGCTTGTATTTCTCAACCCCTCCCTCGGACATCTTTGGAACTATTGGCCTTGAAGCCGAAGTATACCCTCATCCTTTCAAGGCGAAGCGCCAGATTTAATTAAGTGCCACAGGTGCCATACCAGGGACTTCTTGGCGCGACTTCTGACTGACTGCATCATTATCAGCTGTTTCCTTCTTGAGAGGCCAGCGCTCAGCGAGATTCGCCTCCGCTACTTACTGCTTCCACGTCCACCGCGCTAGTTTCGTGGGCACCTTAGCGAGACACCTCCTGATTTCAAGGAGCAACACTCTGTTTTAGTGAGTTGTCGATACCCATTCTCTTTCCTGATAATTCCTTTTTTTTTTTTTTTTTTTGCAGGTATTTGTGCCTATTTAACGACTGTCTGTGAAACAGGTCTAATTCTTTTGGATTTGGCTTGTTCACAGACAGGGTCCAAGAACTGGAGCCGAGATTGAGGTCAAATGGTCTTCCTGGCACCATAAGGAATCATCATTCCCGAACCACAAGCTAAGCTTCCAAATTCTCCATGACAACTCAGAACCCCTTTCGGTTCCGTGACACCCACAGCGGGCCATTTTTACAAGATTTTAGGTTGTCAGCAAGTCGAGCAAATATGTGAAATTTAAAATGGTATACTTTATTGCTTGAAGACAAACCCTGCATTTTCCAAGCGGATTTAAATTGTGCCAAATTTTTATAATTACTTATGTAACAAACAAAAGCGCCAGTGTGTAAATTCTATATGTTTAACATACTTACTATATTACGTTTTATTTTTAATTATCTCTTAATGCATTTGTTAAATCATTTTCAGGCCAATCCTATTATAAATTTAACCCTATCATTATCATAACTCATTGTGATTATTATTGTTATAAAGTTACTCTATTATAAAGTTTAAATTATTAAATTTTTAACTAACCACATAATTCAATTATTCAATTATCAAAATGATGATTTTTTCCATTTGTAACAATTCAGACCAATGAAGTAAAATAAATCAAAGCACGCGTATAGACAAAATTGAATTTTTATTTATTAATTTAATGTTACCGATCCACAGTCTCCACAGTGTTTTCAGGGAGGCGTTAGCTTTCTCTGTTTGGCCTTTAGTGTCGCCTCTGAGGTTATATGTTTTATTAGCCTGTTTAGTTTTTAAATCCCAGCCACTTCCAATGTAAAAAATTATTTATCTTTATTATATATAACAAAACGTGTTAAATAAGCATTTTTATTGGTTTTTTTCTCCATAATTTTCTTGGACTCATCACCTCCTCCACTAATATTTCAGGATCTCATTCATTTATGGGGGGATATCAAGGAATATTAGCAGTACTATTCATAAATACAATTTCTATTTATTCTTTGTTTTCATAGAACTGCCACAACTATACACAATTAACCATAACTCTATTTATGCACTGCCAACAACACATACCTAGGACTTTACACACAAAGCTAATGCAAGAATTTTTTTTTACAGTCCTTTAACTTGAAGATTTGTAGCAGTATTGCCCAAAAAATGTGATAGGAGTCAATTAGAGTGAGATTACTAACTACTCGCCTGCAAAATAACCAGCTCCTGCCAAACTTTACCCAAAAACCCACGGTCACTACTTAGTTAGGGCAGTTATATTTGTTTCAACGAGCAAAGATGACACTTTGCTACATGCTTGGTTGTTAAAGGTTTGAATTTTAAAAAATGTATGATGAACTATAAAGAAAATTTTAAAATATCAAAACAATAAACTCTGTAATTATTTGACATTGCTTCTTTTTAGAACGGAAAGAAAAAATCAAAAAACATGATTTCACACACTGCACACGTCCCTCAATTTACCCTGAAGGGATGGTTTCTTAATTCCTACTGGCTTGTCAAAAATAACAGTTTAAAGCTTACATTACAACACCTGTGTTTTCACACTAACGCCACCATTCATTGTTTACCCACAATCGTGTTTCTCTTTATTTAGCATAACTGTAGTCAACTATAGAGAATAAAAAATAAGCTAATTCTTCCAATTCATACATTGAAGTTTATCCTTGGATCCTGAAGGCTTAGTCCTGATGGCATGATCCTGTTGGTTTGATCCTGTGGTACATGGTGCTTGCTGTTTTGATTCAGTTGTCAAAATACCCTGATAGCATTATCCTAATGGCTTGATCCTGTGGTAAATGATGCTTGCTAATTAAGTAGGTCAGAAGATCTTATACATAAAAATAATTGTCATATAATAATGAATTATGGTTGTAAGTCGAATAAAAAGTTTTTGACGTGACGTCTAATAAATCGATGAACACCGGCTGCACGCACGAAAAACGTGTCCCCTGACGCACATTGACCCGTTTGCTGTGTCCCGTTACGCTCATTGTACGCTTGCGCCGCATCTATCTCTCTTCCACTCAATTGGAACAACCATCGATTTGACTTTTTCGAGTTACATTAAACTTGAAACACTCCCATTCGTTTCCTACTTTTCCTATCATCGTCCTATCCTTCACAGAATAACACAGATTGGAAGAAGTTCAATAGCAAACATGTATAAAAGTTATAGTTAAAATAATATCTTCGTTAAAGTAATAAACATATTTGAATTAATGAGTGCAAATAAAAGTAAATTTATCAATTATTAAATTGTAGATTTCATTTCACTCCTTCTTTGTATCCATACAAAATAGTGATAATTCAATAAAAATGATTCAATTTTATTCATAAAAGTATGCAATCATTTCATCAATGTTTTGTTATGATGTCACGTTAAACTATCGTCCGTAAACCGACTTTACAGACAACCAATTTTTTTTTCAACCTACAATCATAACTCTTTCCTATTTCACTATTTATTTCATGTGCAGGATCTTCTGGCATACTGAACTAAAACAGCAAGCATCCTGTACCACAGGATCAAGCCAACAGGACCATGCCAACAGGATCATGCCATTAGGATCTACCGACATACTGACCAAAACAGCAAGCATCATGTGCCACAAGAAAAGCCAACACGATCATGCCTTCAGGATCAAGACTTCAGGATCCAGGGATAAACTGGGATGTATGAAATACCAGCTATATCAAAAACAGAAAATATGATGGCTGTAATCAAAGAATTCCAAGGAAAGACTACAAAATTCAATGTGTCAGCTACTTCAGTGCACAGCATGTATTCCTCACAGAAAATAAACAACGCTAACAATTCTATTCAAATTTTTGCCTCCCTTTAGACTCATTCGTTACAACGTGACTCAAAATAGTACGTACTTTAAATGCAATCTAAAAAAAACAAACATTTCATAATACAATTACTTATTCTAATAAAACAACAAACATGACATATAAGCATTAAAAATTACCTACAACTGCAATACAGTTAATACTTAAACGAATTTCATTATTAGGACAACATCTACATTGACTAAAGTTCTCCGAAAATTTTTTTAAAAACCCCATGGGTAGGCCTACACAATGAATTTCAGCGATTGCATGAATACATAGGTATTGTAATGTAAATTGTAAACAGTAATTTTTTCACAAACCAGTAGGCAATAAGAAACCATTTCAGGGTTAATTCAGGCGTAAATATTTACTTGGGCGGTATTTCCGAAAAAAAAATGTTAAAAATCCGAAAATACCTTTATTTAATGCTCATCAACTTCCTCTTTTCATTAAAAGTGGCGGAGGTAAGAAATTCCAAATACTTTAGGAGATATCGAATTTTTAAATTTCATCATATGTAGTTGAGCGGTATTTGCAAAAAAAAATGTTAAAAATCCGAAAATACCTTTATTTAATGCTCTTCAACTTCCTCTTTTCATTAAAAGCGGCGGAGATAAGAAATTCCAAATACTTTAGGAGATATCGAATTTTTTAATTTTGCAATACAAGACCTGTGGAACCATTCGAGCGGCGCCATTTTTGTTATTTTGCCGTGAGTTCGTTAATACGTGAATCGTGAATGCGTAATTAATAAAATGGTTGATTAGGTCAGGTCAGTTACATTATTAATACTTTCAAACTAAGCCGACATTAAAAATTATTTTGTGAATTAATTTTAATGGCTGTTTAGTTTTAAATTATTTATAATGTAACTGACCTTACCTAACAAACCCGTAACAAAGGATGTACAGTAACAACTCACGTAAATTTTTTTGTTACTTATTACTTGCGCAACAATATCAAAATAACAAATAAGACTTTAAAATTAGAAACGTTAAAAACTCACCTAAGTTGGAGGCGGTAATTAAACACCGTTTTAAACAATAATTGAACTAAATAATCACATATTAGTTCATTTGAATTCTGGCCTATCACGAACAATCACGTGACATCATTATCCAATAAAAAAATAGATACTCGTACGTTAACAAGAAACAATGGTGCACGCACGCCATAGGAATGCGCTGGTTTTGTTCTGAAATTTAAAAATTCAATATCTCCTAAAGTATTTGGAATTTCTAATCTCCGCCGCTTTTAATGAAAAGAGGAAGTTGAAGAGCATATAATAAAGGTATTTTCGGATTTTTAACATTTTTTTTCGCAAATACCGCTCAACTACATATGAAGAAATTTAAAAATTCGATATCTCCTAAAGTATTTGGAATTTATAATCTCCGCCGCTTTTAATGAAAAGAGGAAGTTGAAGAGCATTAAATAAAGGTATTTTCGGATTTTTAACATTTTTTTTGGGAAATACCGCCCAAGTAAATATTTACCAATTCAGGAATGTCTCAAGTATATGGAAAACACATATTTCTATTTTTAGCTGGTAAAAATTTATGGCGACAGCAGCGTAAAAGCATAGTATTGTAATGTAAGATATAAATATTTTATTTTTTCGCTAACTAGTTGGAATTATGAAACCATCCCTTCGGAGTAAATTTTAGGACGTGTGTAGTGAGTGAAAACCATCTTTTCCTATTTTTTTCCTTTCCATTCTAAAAAGCCGCTATGTCCAATAATTATTATAAACACAATAACTAAATAACAACTTAATGGGGAAACTTTTCGTGTGAGTAGGCATGTTTTATTAGCTGTAGGTAAATAAAACTCGTTTATCCTGTAGTGACATGCACACCGGTTCAAAGTTTCTCGTTGACGAGTAGCTGGTAACCTCGCTGTAATATCGTGTTGAGTAGTCCTGTCAGAGTGTCACAACAACATTTCGTATGCAAATATAATATGACGTTACAGGGAGTACAAGGGTACTCACCAATTGTAATTAATGGTAATAACTTGACACCGTATCTAATAGTATAGTGTTATGAATGCATTTCACTTGTATTTCTTCCTTAATTATTGAGCAATTATGATGCCGTAAAACAGACGCTTGCTTTTCATTACTAAGCAAGGAAGAGCATTCGTAACAAAACAATAAAAGTATCTGAGGTGAAACAAACTCGATAAGACATCTGAGAAGTCATACGCGTAATTTTCGAGCGTAAGATCTACATTGAGACATATATTGACGTTTTCAGTCTGTTAGATCATCACACCCACTACCCCCACTTTTCTGCAAATCTACCAACTTTCAACAACAGAAACCCCGTTTTCAGTCAGATTTTTGTAACCTTAGTTTTGTATGCAGCCATAAGCTGTAATATAGAGGTAGAAGTTTAATCTTTACCATGTTTATAGAAATAAACCACCACGCCTCATGTGGATAGCAAAACATTACACACTACATAATGTAGAATATTCGGTTTGATTTGTCCGTTATTTGCTAGAAATGATATATATGTGCAAGTTTATCTTGCCATTTCGCTAAAAATAAAAATAAATGTCCTACAATAAGGTAGCCTACCTATGTCTGTTTTTTCGACCCATCAAAGTATCCTGGACAAAGACTGTTTCAAGTTGTTTTAAAAGAACTGGGGCTAGAAGTGTCAAACACACAAATTTTGTACCATTGATTGGAAATGCTTTGCAAGTAGCAAATTGAAGATGTATTGAAGAATTGCTTCAAAAAATGTGTAATATATACATTCGACCAAGAAAGTATTAATTAAGTACACTGAATGTTTAAGCCATGTTAGTAGAGTTATTGACAAGCCATTCCATTTTAAGACTGAACATTTGCAGCAGTTGCCGCCTCCCGGGCTAGCAGAGCGCTCCCTTCCCCTCCATCCTTTCCCCCTCTCCACCTCTCCCCAGCCTTCCCCTCCGCACTTCCCCTCCTTTCCCGAGGTTTCCCGTCTTCCCTTCTCCTCGTTTCTCGAACCTTCCCCTCCGCCGCCTTTCTCTATTGTTCTCGAAAGACAGTTCGCCTGTATATAAGGCCGCGAGTTTGCTTAGGCCGGCACTGTCTTCAGTCACTCTCGCTCGTAGGCAGTCCGCTGGGAGGAGGCCGCGCTACTTATGCTCATGGTTGATTAGTTATGTTAGAAGCTTCGCTTTAAATCCACTATGGATCTCTGCCTTGTAATTTCCGCGTGCATTTGCTCAAGTTTAACTTCTTTCTTACGAGCCTTCTGCTCTTGATTGAGTGGTCTAGATGGGTCTTGTACCTAATTTTGTTGGATGTTCCATTTATCACCGACCTTAATTTACATGAGTGTTTGCTTGATTATTTGTTTTGCGCATTGGGCTTCCTCCCTGTCGTAATATTTTTGTTTTAATGTCTTTTATCTGGGGTTCGCGATTCCCATTTAAATTTGCCATGAAAACTTATGTTGCGTGTAAACTTAATGCATAATTTAAAGCCTTAATATTTATACTTAATTGCTTGATAACGAATTTGCTCTGCGTGAGACTTTTGTATGACTTTTGTCTGCCTGCTAAGGTCTTTTTAAATGTACATTAATTAAGAGAATTTTCCTTATGCGCAGTACTTAAATACGTGTTACGTCAGGCGCATATTTCATTGCGCAAATTGTTCATGATGCTCTCTTTTCAAGCATCTGTTTTATACTCATGTTTGTAAAAACCACAACGATTAATGGGTGTTGCCTGCACATTTGTTATATCTATTTGTACCTTAATATATTATCATTTTGTTTAATGAATAAAATATATTTTTTTTCTACTTTCATGTTTTTTCTAATATAACAACATTTTCACAACTGCTGTTGTATCATACTGGAATGGTACACCATTGGTTCCCACTTAACCTGTTGAAGTTACATCGATCTCCCACTTCCACCTAGCTTCAACGTCTGCGCAACTCTGCTTCGGCAGTTGTTACTTTGTTGTTTGTTCTCTGTTACCATGAGCCGCCCTGGAGTCACATGGATCTATCAGCTGCACCGGGATGAACTTGTCCGGTACTGTGAAGAAAATCAACTGCCTGCCGAGTCGGGCGACACTGTCACGACCTTGCGTGCCCGACTCGTTCGGTTTATGCGTGACAGCAGTGACGTCACACCTGTAAGGGGCGAGGTGGAAACCTCACTGGAAGTAAGTCCTGCTCCCACTCATTCCTTTTCTCAAAAGTTGTTCTTTTCCTCTTTGAAGTGTATGCCCGCTCTTGACAGCAGTTAGCCTAAGCGTGTTCTTGAATTTTTTCATGAGGCTGAGCGCCTCATTAAGCTGAACCTGGTTCCTTCTGAGGCGTTTATGAAGGCGCTCTTAACTAAGTGTTCTGGTATATTTGTGAATAGGCTAACTGAGGCTATTGTGCAAAAGTCGGATTTTCACACATTTAAGTTATCCGTGCTGAAGGGAGTTTGCCCCCCCCCCCCCCTCCCCCCCGGGTGTTGGATGCCTGCAAGAGAGACTTAGTCTTTCGCTTTCAGCGCCCTGATGAATCGGTGACTCAGTACATTGATTCGGTACTTTCGTACGCGGATGTGTTGGAACTTGATACCCCCGAGGCGGAATTAGTTCAGCTCGTCTTAGGTAACTTTGCCCCTCGTGTTCTCAGTCTTGCTAGCATGTTAACTCCTCCTTCCACCCTTGATTCTTTACGAGCCTGGGGCAGTGAAATAGAGGCCCGTTTGTTAGCCGTCTCTAAATACGAGACGGAATTTCCATCGCGTCGTGACACTGATAGTAAGTGGCAACCTCGCGACTGTAAGTGCGAGGTTCGCTCGTTACCCACATTTCGCTCAGAGGCAAATGATAAGGCATGTCATTCTTATCGCCCCTCAAATCCTAGTCGGGGTGCATTCCGGCAACGCATTCAGTCACACAACACTGAACGCATTAGCGCGCCGGCAGCGGGCGCATTCTCCTCGCCTCGTGTAAGTGCTCCCGCCCACCTTGCTGCTGCCTCCGCTCTTAAAGCCACAGGTCATGTACAGTGCGATCAAAGAAATGTACGCACTCGCTGTGCAAACTGTTGCATTTTTGGACATATTTCTAAAGACTGCGGTCAGCCATTCATACCGCACAATGACCGGAAATGTTTTTCCTGTAAGGGAACAGGGCATTACCGGGCTAAGTGTCCGGGAAACTCCGTCTGACGGGACGTAAGAGAGGTCGTTTCTGTCGGTTTGTTAAAAAATCCTCTGTGCCAGTCTATTTGCATTTTCTTCCAATTCATATTCAGGAGCATTCTTTTCCGGCTCTAGTTGACACTGGCGCCACCCATTCGGTTATTAGCGAAGGTTTTTTGCAGAATTTAATTAAAATGTTTCCTACTATTGCTTCACATGTGTATTGCAATGATCCAGTTAATATTTGTGTTGCAAATGGTGAATGCATTCGATCTAACAAGTCAGTCACTTTACATTTAAAGATTAAACATTTTTCCTGGAACTGGAAATTCGCTGTCATTTCTGATTTACACCCTGAATTTATTTTGGGTTTAGATTTTTTGGGCAAGACTAAAGCAGTTTTAAATTTTGGTCTTCATGAGCTTTCTTTTGGATTCGCACCTACTGTCAAAATCCCTTTAACTTTCGACTCTTCTAAGCCTGTCATTTTTGAATGTCGTGATAGTAACGACTCTCTACAGAAGCAAGCCGTTGCCAACCTTGTGCATAGATTTTCCGATGTCATTTCTCCTAAAATCGGACGCTGCGACATTTTGCCCTACAAGTTTTACTTGAAGGATGAATCTCCGGTTCGCAGTAAATATCACAAGGTTTCCCCTCCTAAACTTCAGGCCATGCATGATATCGTAGATAAGCTCTTGTCTGCTGGCGTTATTTCTCCTTCCACTTCTGATTTTAGCACTCCCACCTTCCTAGTGCGTAAGAAGGACGGGGTTAGTTGGCGAATGGTTCACAACTACATTCCCTTGAATCGTAAAATAGCCATGGAGGATGTTTATCCCCTCCCTACTGTAGAAAGTGCCTTGCAGCACTTAGGCAAGGCCAAGGTGTTTTCAATTATTGATTTAAATCAAAGCTTCCATCAATGCCTCCTGGATCCTTCTTGTCGTAAATATACCGCCTTTTCCACCCCGTTTGGCCATTTTGAATTTAATCGCATACCCATGGGGGTTAATTTTGGCAGTCAGGCCATGAGTCGTGTTTTGGACCATGTACTAAAGTACCTTAAGTATAAATTTGTGTTTAATTATGTCGATGATATTATTGTGTATAGCGATACTCTTGACGATCACATTGCCCACTTAACAGAAGTTCTTACTCGTTTACAAGCTGCTCATCTGACTGTTAACCCTAATAAGGTCATTTTGGCAAAGACGTCAGTAAAATTCCTTGGCTATGTCATTTCTCAGGGAACCCTCCTCATGGATCCAGATAAAATTGCACCCATTGTACAGTTTCCTAAGCCTATCAACATTAAGGGAGTTCAGCGTTTTTTAGGCATGCTGGGTTACTTTTCCAGATTTATTCATAATTTTGCTTCTCTAAGTGCTCCTTTAAATCACCTTCGAAAAAAGAATGTAGCTTTTGAGTGGGGTCCTGAACAAGAAAAATCTTTCCAGGCCTTGAAGACTTGTATGGCTTCTCCTCCAGTTCTTATTTTACCCGATTTCAGTAGACGCTTCGCAGTTCAGGTTGACGCCTCTTCTATCGCCCTTGGAGCAGTTTTAGGTCATTTGGAAGAGGGTAAGATCAGACCCATCGCCTTTGCAAGCCGTTCTCTTTCAGAATCTGAGCAGCGCCTGGGTGTGTACGAGAAGGAGGCCCTTGGGTGCCTCTTTGCTCTTGAAAAATTCGAAAATTATTTGGATGCTAACGAGTTTGACCTATTTACCGACAACCAAGCCCTTAGTTGGCTATTTAACCACCCACACCAGCTGGGTAAGTTGGGTCGCTGGATCCTTCGGTTGTCGCGGTTCCGATTTTCCATTCATCACATACCAGGTAGAGAAAACATTATTGCTGATTCTCTTTCCCGTATGTTTTGTACTGATGAGTTTGAGCCTGTTGATGAGGACTATTCTGAGAGAACTGAATTCCTCTCTGTTTGTAAAATTTTTCCAGAGTCATACTTAAATATTAGAGAATGTCAAAGCAATGACCCTTTTTGCCAGGAGATTCGTAGAGATCTTCATCACAAAAGGCCTGTGCCTTATAATGAAGAACAGGGTTTACTTTACTTTACTGGCGGAACTTCAGGTAGAGCTCGCAAGGCAGTCGTTCCAGCCGCCTTAAGGGCCATGGTATTGGCTTATTTTCATTCTTCACTTCTCGGTGGCCATTTGGGTATCGAGAAAACCCAGCGCAGGATTTCCGCGCATTTATTCTGGCCCGAGTTACTGAGCGATGTTCGTAGCTATGTTCGCTCTTGTGTAGACTGTCAAGTATCAAAGCCCCCTCACAACTCCAAGGTAGGGCTCTATGCCGCCGATCCTCCTGTTGCTCCTTGGCACGCTTTACATATCGACATATTTGGGCCTCTTACCCGGTCCAAAAAGGGAAATATCTGTTTACTAGTGGTTCTGGACATTTTTTCGAAATTTGTCATTCTCCTTCCTCTCAAAAACATGAAGGCTGCTACGATCGTTAGAGTTCTTAGAGAACAGGTGTTTAAATTATTTGGTCCCCCTTGTATCATGGTTTCTGACAATGCTCCTTATTTCAGATCTTCTGTTTACAGTGATTTTCTTTTTGAGTGGGCTGTGAAACCCATCTATAGCTCTGCTTACTTTCCTCAGGGTAACATGGTCGAACGAGTAAATAAGGTTTTGAAGAGCATCCTTATATCCTTCTATCGTTCTGACCAAACTCTTTGGGATTCCGATTTGGATTATATTAACGTGGGTTTGAACTCTGCTACTCATTCCTCCTCTGGATTTCCTCCCTCTCTTCCCTTCCTTGGGCATGAGCTCACTCATCCCTTACTTAACCAGTGGGGCCTTCCCCCTCTCGACTCCGCCCTCGATGCCTCGGGCCTTGACAGTGTGCTCGACTCGGTAGCTTGCAATTTACGTAAGGCCCGTCAGGCTGTCGCTGAATCTTATAACAAATCCAGATCCCCTCATGGTTACAAAGTCGGAGACCTTGTTCTCTGTCGCAGCTTCACCCTCCCTTCTTTGGCCAGTAAATTAAATGTGAAACTCTTGCCTCCCTATGAAGGACCTTA
The DNA here is from genome assembly GCF_032445375.1 of Bacillus rossius redtenbacheri. Classification (NCBI taxonomy): domain Eukaryota; kingdom Metazoa; phylum Arthropoda; class Insecta; order Phasmatodea; family Bacillidae; genus Bacillus; species Bacillus rossius. Next base: position 64,296,866 of record NC_086334.1, read on the forward strand.
TAGTGTGCATAGAATTTTGGCCGCTAATACCTTGTTACTTAAGTCATGTAAGTTTAAACATGAGTTTAAGAAGGCTCATGTGAGTCAAGTCAAGGCCTTTGTGAGTTAAAGTATTTTGCTATTATTACTTGAGAGTGTTTATTAGGCTTGCGTTTAGATAACTGTTTTATTATTAAGTTTTAGTGTTGTTTGTTCGTTGTGTTTGCTGTTGCGGCTCTCCTTTTTTTTTCTTCTTCCTTTTTAGTTTGGCGCGCCATCCTCTTCTCCCCTACCCTCGCTCTGCTGGCCCCGCATCTCTACGATCTTCACCAGCCTGCTTCTTCGCCTCGAGGAGAGACGTCTCTTCGGGTCGTCGTCGTCGTCTTCGCCTCCCCCCGCCGGGACGTGTCCCCCTGAGAGCAATCTTCGCTTCGACTTCTTGCCTGATGGCATGGCTCCTTCGCGGCGCCCGGATGCAGGCCCCCTGTTGAGGTGCCCTGTTGAGCACCGGCAGTCTCCAGTTTGAACGCCTTCGCGCTCCTGTGAGCGCTCGGATGCTCCAGAGCCCATCAGAGGTGATCCCTCATCTACGACGATTGCCGCTCTGGATTGCCTGCCTCGGCACTTCGGTCTACGGCGGCTTCCGCTGGAGTCCCACCTAGGCCTGGGTGGTTGAGACTCGCGGATTCCCTGCACCAAGCGACACTGATGGCGTCTTCTGCCCCGCTTCTGGACTCGTCAACGTTTCGGCTCGAGCTGCGAGCCGCTAAAGATTTCTTCATGCTGGCGTTCCAGCATCCATGTTTTTGCAGCTTGCGTGGCTTCGCATTGTTCTTCGACTTCGTGATCTTATGCTCTCAGGGTAGGGCCACTTAAGGGTGGGGGGGGTTGCAGCAGTTGCCGCCTCCCGGGCTAGCAGAGCGCTCCCTTCCCCTCCATCCTTTCCCCCTCTCCACCTCTCCCCAGCCTTCCCCTCCGCACTTCCCCTCCTTTCCCGAGGTTTCCCGTCTTCCCTTCTCCTCGTTTCTCGAACCTTCCCCTCCGCCGCCTTTCTCTATTGTTCTCGAAAGACAGTTCGCCTGTATATAAGGCCGCGAGTTTGCTTAGGCCGGCATTGTCTTCAGTCACTCTCGCTCGTAGGCAGTCCGCTGGGAGTAGGCCGCGCTACTTATGCTCATGGTTGATTAGTTATGTTAGAAGCTTCGCTTTAAATCCACTATGGATCTCTGCCTTGTAATTTCCGCGTGCATTTGCTCAAGTTTAACTTCTTTCTTACGAGCCTTCTGCTCTTGATTGAGTGGTCTAGATGGGTCTTGTACCTAATTTTGTTGGATGTTCCATTTATCACCATTTATCATCTGAAGAAGATAACTTTTTCATGGAGATAGAGGAAACTTCTCTTTATGACTTAGATATGGCCGACTTTCTGCAGTCTATAACCCCCACAACCAATAGGCCTATGTATGAACTATTGAAAGACCCAGAATAAGGAGAATTTCGAAAAAAAAATTGTAGGAATATGAACAGTCGTTTCTCTGAAGGAAAAGCAATAAAGACCCCAGGTGTTTCTAAATCAAAATTTTTCTGCCAGGTATGTGAGAACCCCTCATGGAGGCACCAAAAGAGGACTGAGTAAAATGGCTCCAGTGTTCTGTGTAGAGCCACGAGCCATGTCCAAGTAACCGTGTCAATGGCTCGTATTTCTGAGTTGACTGTTTCGATTAGTTATTTCCGGGATAATTATCCGCCTTACCCAGATATGTTGGGAAAAGTGACTTAAAAGTAGTTTCTATATTTTAAATTTTTGTGTGTTCCTGCCCTCTTCCATTCCAACATGTGACTAGTTTGTTGAAATAAACAATCATTAAGGTAATATGTGCAATTAGGTAGGTGGGGACAAAGGTTTCCAGTTTCGAAGTTTGACTTTCCCCTGGGCCCCCAAATCGTCCTATCGTTACAAAAAGTGGTTGGTATTGTAATAAGATATCTCATGTACCTTCAATATGTAAATGAACTGTTTTCCAAAAGATTTAGGCACCAAATTTTTCTTTTTTCTAAAACATGTGTTTGGAAACCTTTGCCCCACTGAGTGGGGCAAAGGTTTCCAAACACATGTTATTTAGGTTATGTGCAAAAATGGCGCAAAACGACTGATACAAAATGGACAATACCGCCACTCCTGCATGGGGCAATGCCGCCATGGTGGCGATATTACCTCTATACAATTTTGCAAGTAACATATACTTTATTATTATTTTTCAGATGCCACAGACTAGGAAAAGGAGAACTGATAAAGCAAAATGGTCAGAGGAAAGTTTGAAGGAAGCTATTGATGCTGTGAAGAAGGGTAAGTCAGTGAAAAGTACTGCAAACCAGTATAACATTCCCAGGTCAACATTAAGAGACCGATTGAAAACAAACTTAACAGAAAAACCAACCCTGGGAAGAAAGCCACTATTTACAGCCAAACAAGAAAAAGAAATAGCTGATCATGTTTTATTGCTTTCAAGGTTGTTTTTCGGTATTTCTATTACTGAACTTCGACGTTTGGCGTTTGATATAGCAGAGGCAAATGGCATCCAACACACCTTCAATAAGGAAACTAAATTAGCTGGCCCAGATTGGGTTTATGCGTATGCGGCGAGCGGACAGTTTGGACTGTGTGGAGTCTTGTAGAGAAGCTTGCGGGCGATTGACCGACGGCGGGTCAGTTGTGAATATGAGATCCCAGGGTAACTCCGTGCGTAGGAGTTGGGACACGACCAACTTTTCGGTATGAACGGTTAACCATGGACAGTGCTACGCGGAGTTATCGTTGCCGCGGCCCGCATCAGCTGCATTGTATTTTTGATAACCTGTAATGTACGGCAACGTATTTCGCATCAACGATTTTTAACTTTTTCGCAAGTCGCGAGTGTTAATCCACCACCCCCCGAAGTGCGTCGACCAGCGTCATTTGACTGTGCAACATGGTCTTCTACGCCCAGTCTACAGCCCGGGTACCCGAGGCGGTACACTTTGGTAAATTTCTACGGCACGGCGAGCACCAATGTAAGTAAAACTTTAATTTTATTAATGGTGAAAGAAGAGGTTGTTTTTGGGACGCAAGCCAAGATTTCGTGTGGACTCTCCCTCCCCTCCCTCGCGCGGCGATGGACAGACTTACTCATGCGATGGCAAGGTTTTTTGTGCCGCAGCTAACGTGATCGCTACGGCCGGGCTTCACGTATAGAATTTGTAAATTTTATGTCGTTTCTCACATATTTTTTTTTTACTTGTCTGTAGTTCATGTATTCTAATTTATCGGGAATAAATTTAAATGTTTGCATATAATGTAATTGTTTTGAATGCTGCAATAACCTACTGCACACCCAATCAAACTTGTAATTTAGTTTTGCGTCTCTACTGCGTTTACGCAAGTGACCTTGGCGAAGTCAAGGTTAGCGGGGTTGAAAAATAATGCTTGTAACTGGCGGTGCAGGTAGAGATGGACGTGGGCTGTTTGCCCCCGCACGGGGTAATTTTTTACACCCCACAAGTGCGCTACTCTGCTTTTAGAGTTGCAGTGGTTATTGAAGTTGCGTTAGTTTTACATTTGTCATTGATTCGGTCCACCCTAGACATGGCGAACAGCTGGGTATTCAACTTAGAAAGGGAGCAGTTAATTGCCAATTTGCATGCCGCAAGGCGAATGGTAGAGAACGATGATGACGTGCACTTACTACGTCTTAAATTAGTCGAATACCTAAACGGGAGAGACGAGTGGTCATTTGTGGAAAGCCCTGAGAATGCTCGTGAACGGGATTTGGCAGCCGATGTACTGGCAACTATTGGTGTCAACATGTTGAAAAACTTGCCGCGATTAGAGGCAAATAATGGTGATGAGTTGAGGAAAATATTGCTTGAAGTCGAAATGTTGAATGATACAAAAAATTTTTGTGATGATTATAGTATGTTGAGGTGTCTTTTGGGGAAAAGTACCGGCATAATGAGGGAAATTATTGCGTGCGGATTGGTAGAAAAGCGTAGTTGGCCGCAAGTTCGTGAGATGTTGTGGGAAAATTTGTGCCCGAGGAGAGTTAAATTTGGTTTGATACACGAGTATGTGAGTCGTTTTCAGAAGCGTGGAGAAAGTACTGTGCAATTCGTGGTCGATGTCCTTAGGCACATAAAAATATTTGGAGTGAGATTTTTGGATCACGAAGTTATTTCTATGATTATTGAAAATATGGTCCCTGAAATACGAGTGGAATGTTCGTTTGTTAAGAGGCCGGAAAGTATTTCGGGATTAATGGACTGGGCGGTAGAAGTGGATAATGTAAATTATGCTAGCAGGAGGTCCAGCGAAGGGGAAGTTAGTGTGGCCGCTCAGGAAATAGAAACCGGGAATGCCTTAATGGAGGTGGGAGGCAAAAATAGTGGTGTAAAACTTTCTAATGAAAGGTCCATTGAGGAAAATTCCCAGCATAGGGCGAGGCCCTTAATATGCGATTTTTGTAAGAAAAAAGGTCATATAAGAGATACGTGTTTTCGTAGGAATGGTTATGTGGGTACTTCTAATAAAATTTGTTTTTGTTGTGGTAAGATGGGACATGTACAAAAATGGTGTAAGCAATGGAGGAGTGGTAAGAAGCTGACTTGTCCCGGGCTTCTGGGAGGGGCACAGGGAGGAGCGGGAGCGGTCCCCGAGCAGGGGTCGCTGCCCAATAGAAGGGAGAGGTATGAGCTGTCCCCCAGAGAGGTCGCTGTCTACCGGAGGAGGGAAGGGGTAGGAGCGGTCCTGTAGAGAGGTCGCTGCCTACCAGAGGAGGGAAGGGGTAGGAGCGGTCCTTCAGAGAGGTCGCTACCTACCAGAGGGGGTGGGGGTAGGAGCGGTCCTCCAGGGAGGTCGCTGCCTAAAACAATACTGCTCAAGTTTTTTTTTTTTTTTTTTTTTTTTTATAAAGGGGGCTCCCACTGAAGGGAGTCACCCACCAAAAAATCCATCATTTAATAAAAAAGGGCACAAGGTACAATAAAAGATTGGTACATGGGCACAAGGCCTGCAAGGTGACAATAGTCTTTATTCAACAAAGCAGAGCTTCCCCGACGAGGTCGTCCTTGATGCTCAGCTACTTATTGATGGGCGAGTTCTTCACGGCTGCTGGGGGGTCCTCAGGGCTCGGATGGTGCCGCGCCGTTGATGGGCCGGCGCGGAACAGCGGAGAGAAGGTCATCATGGCGGCGCCGAGGAGGATGGGGTTCCCACAGTGCTACCAGTCGGTGTGGAGGCCCCAGGGTCATCTGTCTGGTCCACCGGCCGCGCCTACGTCGTCCGGCTGTCCTTCGTCAAGTAAGTGATCGTAACTGAAAAGCGGACGTCGTGGGTGCGGTGCGTCGGGCGGCGGCTCCGCCAGCTGCCGAATGTACGGATTGTCGCTACGTCGGCAACGACGGAGGAAAGTGTCGGTCGTCTGACAGAGCAGGTGGTGGAGGTGCGGAAGTCCCGTCCTGTCCAACAGTGTCTGGCGGAGCGTGGCGCGAGGGAGGCCGAGGAGAAGGCGGGCACCAAGAAAATATGAGCACGTGACAGGTCGAAGGTTGGAACGAGATGAGTGAACCCAGACCGGGCAGGCGTAGATGAAATGTGAGATGACATATGAGCGATATGCGGTGAGGCGAACTGGGAGCGGAACGGCAGAGGACGGCCTGAGTACGGTGGCCAGCTGGGCCAAGATGGCGCGGGACTTGGTGCGGACGGATTCCAGGTGCGGAAAAATAAGTGAACGAACGATCGAGGGTGACCCCGAGATAGCGGAGGGTGGGCGACCAGGGGACGACTACGGTGGAGATGCGGGGGGGGGCGGCCCTGGTGAAGATGAAGACGGGAGAAAATGATAGAGCGTGATTTGGAGTGATTCAAGCCAATGCCGTGCGCAAGGAACTGGGCGTTGAGTGAGGTGAGTCCGCGGGCAAGGCGGTCGCCGAGCAGCCGCTCGGAGACGGAGGAGGCGAGGAGACAGGTATCGTCGGCGTACCGCACCAGGTAGGTCCCAGGCGGGGGCTGCAAGTCGGAAATGTGGAGGGCGAACAGGAGAGGCGAGAGAATGGCGCCCTGGGGGACGCCGGCGAGAATGGGCCGGGGTGCGGAAAGCGTCCCCTCTACTCGAACCCGGAAGGAGCGACCCCCCAGGAACGAGCAGAGGAGACGGACCAGGTGCGGCGGAAGACCGATGGCGGAGAGGCGAGAGATGAGTTGGGAATGCGGAACGGAGTCGAATGCACGGGCCAGGTCCAAGAGTACCATGCCCGTGTGTTGCCGCCTGGCGAACCCCTGCACCACCAGGAGTTCCACACGAGCAATGGCGTGGGTGGTGGAATGACGGGACGGAAAACGAACTGGTGATGGGGGAGCAGGTGAAGGGTGGTGACTTGAAGAAGAAGGCGCCGGTGGATGACTCTCTCTGCGATCTTGGAGAGGATGGGGAGAAGAGAGATAGGACGGTAGGAGGAAGGTAAGGATGAAGGCTTGCCGGGCTTGGGGATGGGCGAGACGATGGCGAGTTTCCAAGGAGACGGAAAATGGCAGAGGATGAACATGGCGTTAATGATGCGAGTGAGAAAAACAGTGGCTTTACGGGGAAGATGGCGCAGAACGGGGGCGGGAATGGAGTCGGAGCCGGGGGCCGAACGAAACTTGAGATGGGAGAGCAGAGAGGTGACTTCAGAAGGCGTGGCAAGCGGGAAGGGCAGGACATCAGGGAGGAGGGGGAGAGTGACGTGACGGGACAAGGGGGAAGGAGCATCATCATCGTCCGAGGACTCCGACGACAAGGTGGGGTGGGGGGCGGAGGCGAAGGTGGTGGCGAGGTAGGCAGCGACCGCCTCGGTCCGCTCCGAAGCCGTCTCCGCCACCCCGACAGGAAGAGTGAGGGGAGGGATGGAGGTGGGGACGGAACGAAGGCGACGGACGTAAGACCACAGAGAGCCAGAGGTAGCGGTGAGGGAGCCGAGGCGCCGCGCCTCCAGCCGGGCCCTCCACCCCGCGATTAACCGGCGGCACCACCCCCGGAGCACCAGGTAAACTCGGCGATGCAGCGGGGAGCGGCTCGCCTGCCAGCGACCACGGAAGCGGTTGCGCAAGGACACGGCGTCACGGAGATACGGCGGGAAGGGGACGATGAGAGGGCGCGGAGGCGCGAGCGGAATGTGAGAAGAAGCGGCCGTAGAGATGGCGTCGGAAAAGTAGAGGACTCGGTCGTCGAGTTGAGCAGGAGTGGCGAAGGGAAGCGTGAGGTCCAGAGCATCGGAGAGTGAATCCTGGAAGCCATACCAGTCGGCGTGGATGAAGTCGTACCGGGGGAGGTGAGGGTTGGTGTGAGGAAAGAAGTGGAGCGAGCCGAGGACAGGCAAGTGGTCGGAAGTACCGGCGGTGATGGTGCGAAGGTAAGAAATGACGGGAAGGGGTGATGAGAGAGCGAGGTCGATGACACTGGGGCGGCGATGGCGCTGGGCCGGATAGAAGGTCGGTGTGGGTGGTGCGTGAAGAGAAAGGCGAGTACGCCGGAGGAATTGACGGAGGGAGCTGCCCCGCCGGTTCGCGGCAGCGCAGCCCCAAAAAGGATGGGTCGCATTGTAGTCCCCGGCCAGCACGACGTGGGCGTCGAGCCGCCCGAGGGCCACAATGTCGTCGGTAGGGAAGGGGAATTGGGGCGGGAGATAGAGGGAGACCAAAGTCAGGGAGTACGGAAAACCGTGCAAACGCACGGCGACAGCCTCGGCCGCGGGGGAAGACGGAACGAGACGACGATGGTGGGACAAGGTAGCGCGGACGAGAAACGCCACCCCTCCGCCCCGACTATCACGATCGGCGCGGTGAACGGCGTACCCCGGAATATGGAGGGGTGTGGGGGGGTCGAGCCAGGTTTCTGCGAGGAACACGACATCGGGAGAATGCACCCGGAGAAGGTGGAGAAGATCATGGAGTTTGGGAGGAAGGGAGAAGGTGTTCCAGATAAGGATACTAAGGGGTGGGGCGTGATTCATCAAAGAAATTGAGGAGGGCCTGGAGGAGCACCTCAAATTTCTCCGATGGGGTCTGGGCACGGGAAAGCGCCATCAGGACCTGGCGGATGAGTGGCAGATAGTGGCGGATGAGCGTGATGAGTTCCCTCAACATGGATGTCAGCGAAGTGTCGTCTGAGTCGGCATCGGCGGGGCGAGTGGAAGTGGATGACGTGGCGGGTGGCCTCTGTGAAGAGGATGAGGGGAGGTGAGCAAGAGGTGGTGCCCGGGAAGAGGAGGAAGGCGGGTCGCGGCCCTGCCAAGCAGGAGCCCGCAGGGCCGGGAAAGCCCGAACGTCAGAAGGGAGCGGAGCAGACGGGCGCGGAGCGTCGGTCGTCATCGTCGGGTCAGCAGGTCGCGGCAGGTGTCGTCGGATGTATGCCTGTATGACACGGCAGTCCGTCGAGGTAGCAAAGTGCGGCCCGTCGCAATTGACACACTTTTTAGTCGTAGAGGTGCAGTCTCGCGACCAGTGGTGCCCAGCGCATTTGATACACCTGGGGTCCCGCTCGCAGCGTGTCGATGGATGTCCGGTGGACTGGCACCGATAGCACTGGGGTACCCTCCCAGAGCCCCGGTAGCGCTCTACGGTCACCACCCAGCAGCCTAGCGTCTTCAGTTTGAGGAACCGCGTCGCCTCCCCTAGTCCGTTGGTGCAGACGAGGAAGGGCCGGGTTGTTGAGTCGGCGGAGGTGCGGAGCGGCAAGACGGTGCCCACCGGGAGGCCGAGGTCCAGGAGAGCCTCCTTGACCTCGTCCGCGGTGGTGGAGGAGGGCAGGCGCTTGACCACAACACGGTCGGTGCGCTCGTCGGGACGCAGGTGGGTGTAGGGCTGGTAGCCATGTCTCATGAGGTGGTCGTAGAGGAACTGATGGTCGTGAGGATTAGCAGTGTAGAAAGACGTACGGTCGTTAATGGAGGTGGCGGTGAGTGGACCGGTGAGCAAGGACTGCAAGTGTTTGATGTGGAGGAAGGGTTGAGCGGTCGGCGAGGAGCGAATGCCAATGGGTGGCATGCGAGGCGGCTTAGGTGCAGACGGAGCAGAGGTGGCCGGCCGCTGAGACGTGGATGGCTGAGGTTGCGGAGGGGAGACAGATGTAGAAGGTTGAGGCTGGGGCGGCGCGGCAACAGTCTTATGTCTCTTCGGGTGCTGGGTACGACGAGGCTTGGCGGTGAGAGGAGGAGCAGATGAGGCGGCGTCGTCGATGTCAGAGTCAGGCAAGGAGGATAAGGATCCGTAGCGGTTTTCCACTGGGACGGCGTCATCCGAAGAGAGCACGTCGCGGAGAGGCCGCTTGGTGGTCTTCCGAGGCTTCACGAACCCAAAGTCGTCGTCTGAAGTAGCTGGAGCGGTGGTGTCCATGGGGCCCACAGGCGCGTCAACGACGAGAACGGGTAAGGAGGGAGCGGCAGTCACGATGGGCGAGGTGATAGAGGCAGTGTTGGTGGTAGTGGTGTAGACGGACAGAGTAGGAGACGAGGTAGCAGTCGGAATAGTGGACAGGTCGATGCCGGCGAGGTGTTTCGAGTCGCTGACCTTGATGTTGGCGCTCTGGGGGCGGACCCCCGCCGGTGCCGAGGGCGAAGGCAGAGCCCCCCCCCCCCCCCCCCCCCCCCCCCGATGCGGAAGAGGCCGCCACACCTGGCGCGGTCAGCTTCGTCGTCGATGGTTGCGAAGATGCAGTTGCTTTCGCTGGTCGTCCATAAGGTTTCGTCGGCGTTGGTCGGTCGGTCAACATGGTGGCTTCGGCCGAAGGCCTCGGACCGAGATCGCCTCCGCCCAGGTTCGGCGTCGTCGGGTGGGGATCCATTCCAGATCCCCCCCTCGACCTCCCCTATAGGCTACGATTCGGTAGCGCACAGCACTCACAAGAAGAGGATCTAGGTGCTAAGAGCTAGATCTACGACAAGAGCACTCCTGGTGGTCGACTCAGGAACTTGCAGCAGCAAGTCTCGGCGGCTCGCTAAAATCGCTGAAAGGAAATCAGTTAGTATAAAGCCGAAAGTGCACTGATTTGCTTCAAATAGCTTGCAAAAATTCCCCTGAACAATTCTATGCCTTTGAAGGGAAACCAGAGCACTCCATATACCCAGAAATTACTGGGAAGAGCTTTCTGCCTGACTTAGCTCAGCCAGGGTAAATATACAATGTATGTACATATTCAGTAGGGAGGGCACATCTGTACCCTTCCTGTGCATACATATTCGAATTACAATACTCTTTACATTCACTTGTATCATTAACAGGTTTCTTGTCACAACACTATATATTTGCATATTTGTCCTGAATTAGGCTGGGCAGGTAGACAAAGTTACCTTAATTTACATTCCCCTTTGTCTGCCATCTAGGGGCGGGTGGCTAACTAAATTTCCTGCCCATAGATTGTGTAGGAGGGGTGGCGCACTTGGGGCTTGTGCTATCATACCAGCCGAGGCCAAAATGGTGGACATGACAATTCGCCCCCCTCCCTCTGTGGCCTTGACTGGGATCGTTGCACATGCCAGGAGTCAGCACGCTGGGCTTCAGTCCCAGGGCTGGCTCCTCTACACTGGCCACTACACTATGTGGAGGATAGACGGTAGCGGGCTGGTCTGCCCAGCTGTTCCCCTGGTCGTAGGGTCCTGGAGGTAGTTGTCCTGGTGAAGAGGGGCTAGTAGGTTCCTGGGGTTCGGGGTTTTTGGACAGATCTGTTTTCCGTCTCCATGGCTGCAGGTGAATCCTGTTCTGGGGAAACCATATTCCTCGGTCTGGAAAAGGCTCTTTCTTCCAGTGGCATCTTGCCTTTGAGAGGGCGCCGCTCAGCGGCTGTCTCCATGACTGCATGGTCGATTTCCCCTTTGGGGTTCCTCCTTTCTGGCACCACTGAAAACCACTGCCCGAGTTATTTTGGCTTAGCTTGGTTGTGGCAGAGCGAAGGGAAGGAGTTTCTTGAGGTCTCTGGTCCCCTTGTGTCAACACAACCATAGGTTGGTCTCTGTGTTGTTCAGTGCAGATTCCAGGATGAGGGTTAACACCACTTTGATTAGGGGCATTCAGGTCACCCATTCCTTTGGTGCCCCAGTCAAGAGTCCGGCGGGACGTTCGTCCGAAGTGTATAGTTTGATCTTCAAAGTCCAATATCGCCTGCTGCTGCGTAGGCCAATCTTGGCCCAGCACAAGTTATTCTCGAAGGTCCTTTGCGACTAGACATGGGATCTTCATCTCCACATCGGCTATGCAGCATTGTACCACAGCATTGCCCAGTAAGGTCATGGTGGATCCCTGGGTGGCAAGCTGTGCCATTTGGGGTTGGGAATTAATAGGGGTCCCTATTATCTGCACAACACTCTCGCGCACATAATTAGTGGTGGCGGCTGAGTCAATAAGAGCCTGAATGGGCTGTGAGTCCAGTTGCACCTTGACTCTTGGCAGTTCTTGTTGTGGGTGGTGCTGTATGCACATAAGGCTCGGGGTCGGTCTACCTTCGAGCCGAGCTTGGGAGTTGAGGTCTTCTACCTTCGGTGTAGGGGTAGGGCTCGTTGGCACCACTCTTTCCCTCCAGGGGTCTACTGTGTTGAGGCTGTTCCTTTCAGACTGTTTGCAGCGGAGCACTGGGCAGTCTTGGTGAAAGTGTTGTTCAGGGCAGTGCCAACACTTCGGCAACCTTTTGTTGGGGGTAGCATATTCTTGTACCAGGGTTGGTGGTGAACAAGGTTTACTTGTTACAGTGCCCCTAGTTTCGAGACAGTCTCGCTGCACGGCAGTGGCTCGAACCATAAGTTCGGATAAATTCTCGGGAGGCGGATGCCGTAGAAAGGGCCGTAGGTTGGGCCGCACCAGCTCCAACAAGGTAGGAAGAAATTCATTAGGGTCTCTCCCTGGGTGTAGCCTCTTATAAAGTTTCCTTTTCTGTAGTAAGAAACTTTCGACATCCTCTCCTTCCTTTTGTTTGGTACCATATAATTGGGCAGTAAGCTTTGCCAGTCTTGATTGGTTTCCAAAATGGTTCAGGAAGCCCCCTGTGAACTCTTCCCAGGTGTCATACAGCCCTTCATGGTTATTCCACCATCTAGAGGCTTCCCCAAGTAGTAATGGACCTATCTGGTCCACCCATTCGGTGGGGTGGATTGCATGTGCCCGTAGGGCTTGCTCCCATTGGTGGACAGATTGCACAGGGTCCTCATGATCCTGCCCTCTAAAGGGCCGAGGTACACTTGCAGTTCCTGTACTTGAAGGTAACGTGGGATTCACTCTACACTGGGCGCAGGTAAACGACATCCCAGCAAGGTCCAGTGGTGTATCTTCCCAGCCTAGACAGGCGAGATGGTAGTCGCGATGGCGGGCCTGGCAGGTGACGATGACTAGGGCTGTCTCCGGGCAGTTAGGCGCGAAGCAGCGCCGGGGAGCTGGAACTGTTGGCTTCTTTTCTACCAGAAGTTGTCTGCAGGGCTGGCATATGTGGATATATGCCTGTTCACTGACTTGTTCCACGATACCAAGGCATTGTAGGTGAAACTGGGCATTGCAGCATACACAGGGAATGCTGGGTCCATCCGGTGCACTGCAGCGAGGTGCGGCACAGGATCCAGAAGACATCCTTCAGTTGGGTTGGGCACCACCAGGTGTTTTCTGCACTCCTGGAAGTGGATGTGGCTCTGGCTGTGCTGATGGCTCTCGTAGAGGCAGGGCGTGGTCCTCAGGTTATCCAAGCTGACTGGCCCCACGTTGGGCGCCAAATTGACTTGTCCCGGGCTTCTGGGAGGGGCACAGGGAGGAGCGGGAGCGGTCCCCGAGTAGGGGTCGCTGCCCAATAGAAGGGAGAGGTAGGAGCAGTCCCCCAGAGAGGTCGCTGCCTACCGGAGGAGGGAAGGGGTAGGAGCGGTCCTGTAGAGAGGTCGCTGCCTACCAGAGGAGGGAAGGGGTAGGAGCGGTCCTTCAGAGAGGTCGCTACCTACCAGAGGGGGTGGGAGTAGGAGCGGTCCTCCAGGGAGGTCGCTGCCTAATACAATACTGCTCAAGTGTTTTTTTTTTTTTTTTTTTACAAAGGGGACTCTTACTGAAGGGAGTCACCCACCAAAAAATCCATTATTTAATAAAAAAGGGCACAAGGTACAATAAAAGATTGGTACATGGGCACAAGGCCTGCAAGGTGACAATAGTCTTTATTCAACAACAAAGCAGAGCTTCCCCGACGAGGTCGTCCTTGATGCTCAGCTACTTATTGATGGGCGAGTTCTTCACGGCTGCTGGGGGGTCCTCAGGGCTCGGATGGTGCCGCGCCGTTGATGGGCCGGCGCGGAACAGCGGAGAGAAGATCATCATGGCGGCGCCGAGGAGGATGGGGTTCCCACAGTGCTACCAGTCGGCGTGGAGGCCCCAGGGTCATCTGTCTGGACCACCGGCCGCGCCTACGTCGTCCGGCTGTCCTTCGTCAAGTAAGTGATCGTAACTGAAAAGCGGACGTCGTGGGTGCGGTGCGTCGGGCGGCGGCTCCGCCAGCTGCCGAATGTACGGATTGTCGCTACGTCGGCAACGACGGAGGAAAGTGTCGGTCGTCTGACAGAGCAGGTGGTGGAGGTGCGGAAGTCCCGTCCTGTCCAACAGTGTCTGGCGGAGCGTGGCGCGAGGGAGGCCGAGGAGAAGGCGGGCACCAAGAAAATATGAGCACGTGACAGGTCGAAGGTTGGAACGAGATGAGTGAACCCAGACCGGGCAGGCGTAGATGAAATGTGAGATGACATATGAGCGATATGCGGTGAGGCGAAATGGGAGCGGAACGGCAGAGGACGGCCTGAGTACGGTGGCCAGCTGGGCCAAGATGGCGCGGGACTTGGTGCGGACGGATTCCAGGTGCGGAAGAAAAGTGAACGAACGATCGAGGGTGACCCCGAGATAGCGGAGGGTGGGCGACCAAGGGACGACTACGGTGGAGATGCGGGGGGGGCGGTCCTGGTGAGGATGAAGACGGGAGAAAATGATAGAGCGTGATTTGGAGTGATTCAAGCCAATGCCGTGCGCAAGGAACTGGGCGTTGAGTGAGGTGAGTCCGCGGGCAAGGCGGTCGCCGAGCAGCCGCTCGGAGACGGAGGAGGCGAGGAGACAGGTATCGTCGGCGTACTGCACCAGGTAGGTCCCAGGCGGGGGCTGCAAGTCGGAAATGTGGAGGGCGAACAGGAGAGGCGAGAGAATGGCGCCCTGGGGGACGCCGGCGAGAATGGGCCGGGGTGCGGAAAGCGTCCCCTCTACTCGAACCCGGAAGGAGCGACCCCCCAGGAACGAGCAGAGGAGACGGACCAGGTGCGGCGGAAGACCGATGGCGGAGAGGCGAGAGATGAGTTGGGAATGCGGAACGGAGTCGAATGCACGGGCCAGGTCCAAGAGCACCATGCCCGTGTGTTGCCGCCTGGCGAACCCCTGCACCACCAGGAGTTCCACACGAGCAATGGCGTGGGTGGTGGAATGACGGGGGCGGAAACCGAACTGGTGATGGGGGAGCAGGTGAAGGGTGTTGACTTGAAGAAGAAGGCGCCGGTGGATGACTCTCTCTGCGATCTTGGAGAGGATGGGGAGAAGAGAGATAGGACGGTAGGAGGAAGGTAAGGATGAAGGCTTGCCGGGCTTGGGGATGGGCGATACAATGGCGAGTTTCCAAGGAGACGGAAAATGGCAGAGGATGAACATGGCGTTAATGATGCGAGTGAGAAAAACAGTGGCTTTACGGGGAAGATGGTGCAGAACGGGGGCGGGAATGAAGTCGGAGCCGGGGGCCGAACGAAACTTGAGATGGGAGAGCAGAGAGGTGACTTCAGAAGGCGTGGCAAGCGGGAAGGGCAGGACATCAGGGAGGAGGGGGAGAGTGACGTGACCGGACAAGGGGAAAGGAGCATCATCATCGTCCGAGGACTCCGACGACAAGGTGGGGTGGGGGGCGGAGGCGAAGGTGGTGGCGAGGTAGGCGGCGACCGCCTCGGTCCGCTCCGAAGCCGTCTCCGCCACCCCGACAGGAAGAGTGAGGGGAGGGATGGAGGTGGGGACGGAACGAAGGCGACGGACGTAAGACCACAGAGAGCCAGAGGTAGCGGTGAGGGAGCCGAGGCGCCGCGCCTCCAGTCGGGCCCTCCACCCCGCGATCAACCGGCGGCACCACCCCCGGAGCACCAGGTAAACTCGGCGATGCAGCAGGGAGCGGCTCGCCTGCCAGCGACCACGGAAGCGGTTGCGCAAGGACACGGCATCACGGAGATACGGCGGGAAGGGGACGATGAGAGGGCGCGGAGGCGCGAGCGGAATGTGAGAAGAAGCAGCCGTAGAGATGGCGTCGGAAAAGTAGAGGACTCGGTCGTCGAGTTGAGCAGGAGTGGCGAAGGGAAGCGTGAGGTCCAGAGCAGCGGAGAGTGAATCCTGGAAGCCATACCAGTCGGCGTGGATGAAGTCGTACCGGGGGAGGTGAGGGTTGGTGTGAGGAAAGAAGTGGAGCGAGCCGAGGACAGGCAAGTGGTCGGAAGTACCGGCGGTGATGGTGCGAAGGTGAGAAATGACGGGAAGGGGTGATGAGAGAGCGAGGTCGATGACACTGGGGCGGCGATGGCGCTGGGCCGGATAGAAGGTCGGTGTGGGTGGTGCGTGAAGAGAAAGGTGAGTACGCCGGAGGAATTGACGGAGGGAGCTGCCCCGCCGGTTCGCGGCAGCGCAGCCCCAAAAAGGATGGGTCACATTGTAGTCCCCGGCCAGCACGACGTGGGCGTCGAGCCGCCCGAGGGCCACAATGTCGTCGGTAGGGAAGGGGAATTGGGGCGGGAGATAGAGGGAGACCAAAGTCAGGGAGTACGGAAAACCGTGCAAACGCACGGCGACAGCCTCGGCCGCGGGGGAAGATGGAACGAGACGACGATGGTGGGACAATGTAGCGCGGACGAGTAACGCCACCCCTCCGCCCCGACCATCACGATCGGTGCGGTGAACGGCGTACCCCGGAATATGGAGGGGTGTGGGGGGGGGTCGAGCCAGGTTTCTGCGAGGAACACGACATCGGGAGAATGCACCCGGAGAAGGTGGAGAAGATCGTGGAGTTTGGGAGGAAGGGAGAAGGTGTTCCAGATAAGGATACTAAGGGGTGGGGCGTGATTCATCAAAGAAATTGAGGAGGGCCTGGAGGAGCACCTCAAATTTCTCCGATGGGGTCTGGGCACGGGAAAGCGCCATCAGGACCTGGCGGATGAGTGGCAGATAGTGGCGGATGAGCGTGATGAGTTCCCTCAACATGGATGTCAGCGAAGTGTCGTCTGAGTCGGCATCGGCGGGGCGAGTGGAAGTGGATGACGTGGCGGGTGGCCTCTGTGAAGAGGATGAGGGGAGGTGAGCAAGAGGTGGTGCCCGGGAAGAGGAGGAAGGCGGGTCGCGGCCCTGCCAAGCAGGAGCCCGCAGGGCCGGGAAAGCCCGAACGTCAGAAGGGAGCGGAGCAGACGGGCGCGGAGCGTCGGTCGTCATCGTCGGGTCAGCAGGTCGCGGCAGGTGTCGTCGGATGTATGCCTGTATGACACGGCAGTCCGTCGAGGTAGCAAAGTGCGGCCCGTCGCAATTGACACACTTTTTAGTCGTAGAGGTGCAGTCTCGCGACCAGTGGTGCCCAGCGCATTTGATACACCTGGGGTCCCGCTCGCAGCGTGTCGATGGATGTCCGGTGGACTGGCACCGATAGCACTGGGGTACCCTCCCAGAGCCCCGGTAGCGCTCTACGGTCACCACCCAGCAGCCTAGCGTCTTCAGTTTGAGGAACCGCGTCGCCTCCCCTAGTCCGTTGGTGCAGACGAGGAAGGGCCGGGTTGTTGAGTCGGCGGAGGTGCGGAGCGGCAAGACGGTGCCCACCGGGAGGCCGAGGTCCAGGAGAGCCTCCTTGACCTCGTCCGCGGTGGTGGAGGAGGGCAGGCGCTTGACCACAACACGGTCGGTGCGCTCGTCGGGACGCAGGTGGGTGTAGGGCTGGTAGCCATGTCTCTTGAGGTGGTCGTAGAGGAACTGATGGTCGTGAGGATTAGCAGTGTAGAAAGACGTACGGTCGTTAATGGAGGTGGCGGTGAGTGGACCGGTGAGCAAGGACTGCAAGTGTTTGATGTGGAGGAAGGGTTGAGCGGTCGGCGAGGAGCGAATGCCAATGGGTGGCATGCGAGGCGGCTTAGGTGCAGACGGAGCAGAGGTGGCCGGCCGCTGAGACGTGGATGGCTGAGGTTGCGGAGGGGAGACAGATGTAGAAGGTTGAGGCTGGGGCGGCGCGGCAACAGTCTTATGTCTCTTCGGGTGCTGGGTACGACGAGGCTTGGTGGTGAGAGGAGGAGCAGATGATGCGGCGTCGTCGATGTCAGAGTCAGGCAAGGAGGATAAGGATCCGTAGCGGTTTTCCACTGGGACGGCGTCATCCGAAGAGAGCACGTCGCGGAGAGGCCGCTTGGTGGTCTTCCGAGGCTTCACGAACCCAAAGTCGTCGTCTGAAGTAGCTGGAGCGGCGGTGTCCATGGGGTCCACAGGCGCGTCAACGACGAGAACGGGTAAGGAGGGAGCGGCAGTCACGATGGGCGAGGTGATAGAGGCAGTGTTGGTGGTAGTGGTGTAGACGGACAGAGTAGGAGACGAGGTAGCAGTCGGAATAGTGGACAGGTCGATGCCGGCGAGGTGTTTCGAGTCGCTGACCTTGATGTTGGCGCTCTGGGGGCGGACCCCCGCCGGTGCCGAGGGCGAAGGCAGAGCCCCCCCCCGACGCGGAAGAGGCCGCCACACCAGGTGCGGTCAGCTTCGTCGTCGATGGTTGCGAAGATGCAGTTGCTTTCGCTGTTCGTCCATAAGGTTTCGTCGGCGTTGGTCGGTCGGTCAACATGGTGGCTTCGGCCGAAGGATTCGGACCGAGATCGCCTCCGCCCAGGTTCGGCATCGTCGGGTGGGGATCCATTCCAGATCCCCCCCTCGACCTCCCCTATAGGCTACGATTCGGTAGCACACAGCACTCACAAGAAGAGGATCTAGGTGCTAAGAGCTAGATCTACGACAAGAGCACTCCTGGTGGTCAACTCAGGAACTTGCAGCAGCAAGTCTCGGCGGCTCGCTAAAATCGCTGAAAGGAAATCAGTTAGTATAAAGCCGAAAGTGCACTGATTTGCTTCAAATAGCTTGCAAAAATTCCCCTGAACAATTCTATGCCTTTGAAGGGAAACCAGCGCACTCCATCTATCCAGAATTTACTGGGAAGAACTTTCTGCCTGGCTTAGCTCAGCCAGGGTAAATATACAATGTATGTACATATTCAGTAGGGAGGGCACATCTGTACCCTTCCTGTGCATACATATTCGAATTACAATACTCTTTACATTCACTTGTATCATTAACAGGTTTCTTGTCACAACACTATATATTTGCATATTTGTCCTGAATTAGGCTGGGCAGGTAGACAAAGTTACCTTAATTTACATTCCCCTTTGTCTGCCATCTAGGGGCGGGTGGCGAACTAAATTTCCTGCCCATAGATTGTGTAGGAGGGGTGGCGCACTTGGGGCTTGTGCTATCATACCAGCCGAGGCCAAAATGGTGGACATGACAAAGTGTTGCGGGTTCTGTGGTAAAAGTGGTCATTTAACGAGTAGATGTTGGCAGAATATGAAACTTAATCATTTTCGATTTAAAGATAAGCACCATATGTTAGTGATGCGAAGTGGAAATAATTTATGTGTGGAGGTAGAAGTGGGTAAGAAAACAGTCAAAGCCCTTGTAGACACCGGAGCGAGTAAGAGTTTCGTGAGCGAAGAATTTTTTGAGCAATGCCTGAAACAAGGGAAACGAGTTGGGCATATTGTAGAGAGGGGGGAAGGTATACAGGTGCAAACAGCTGACGGGAAAATTCATAAGAGTGTTGTGAAAATAATCATGCATATAAAAGTGGATAAATTCTCGTGGGATCGGGAATTTTATGTGATTTCTAATTTGGTTTATAAAATGATATTGGGAATTGATATTTTGAGTGATACTCGAGCGGTTATTGATTGCCGGACTCGTAGGTTAAGTTTCGGTTTTGCACCAAAGTATCGTATTGGATTGGAAAAACCCAAGGGTAGCGAACAGGTAATTTGTGGAGGGATAGAGGGGTGCCGAGAAAGGTTGAGTAAAAGCGAAGTTGAGAAAATTCAGGGAGTGATTGATGAATTTCAGGATGTCATTACCAAAAGAGTAGGTAAATGTATTTTGGACCCCTATAAAATTCAGTTGACGGACGATATCCCCATTAAATGCGTACCATACCAGTGTTCACCCCCAAAAATGAAAGCCTTTAGGGAAATTATTCAGGATTTGCAAAAAGAAGGTATAATAACTGCCTCAAAGTCGAATTATGCGTCACCCGCATTTTTAGTAAAGAAGAAGAAAGCTGGCGAATTTCGTATTGTTTTGGACTACCGCCTTTTGAATCAGAAGATTAGGCTTGATCCGTTCCCATTACCAAAAATAGATACTATTTTTCAATACCTAGGAAAGGCTAAGTTTTTTACCATCTTGGACCTAAATGCTGCATTCCATCAATGTATTTTAGATGAATCGAGCCGAAAATATACTGGTTTCGTCACCCCTTGGGGACATTATGAGTGGACCCGCGTGCCGTTTGGGGTGAATTTTGGAGCTCAATGTCTGTCAAGAATCTTAGGAAAAATTTTGCAGGACGTGCAATACAAGTTTGCTCTGAATTTTTTGGATGATATTTGTGTGTATTCAAATAGTTTGGAGGAGCACATTGAGCATTTACGCATAGTGTTAGGTAAATTGAGAGAGGCTGGGTTTACCCTAAATCCTGAAAAAATTTGTTGGGCAAAGCGGCAAATACATTATTTAGGTTTCATTATTGGTGAGGGTAAATTAGTGATGGATCCTTTGAAAATCTCACCTATTGTCAGTTATCCTCCTCCAAAAAATGTTAAAGGGGTTATGAGATTTTTGGGGATGATTGGGTTTTTTAGCCGGTTCATCCCGAATTATTCGGAACTTTGTGCCCCCTTAAATAACTTAAAAAAGAAAGGGATACCCTTTGAGTGGGGGGAGGAACAAGAAAAGGCGTTTAAAGCACTCAAAATAGCAATTTCAAGCCCGCCTGTTTTATCCTTGCCCGATTTTGAAAAGAGGTTTGTGGTGCAGGTTGATGCCTCGAGTTTGGCTTTGGGAGGAGTATTATTGCAGGAAGGCCCCCTGGGAATGCAACCTATAATGTACATCAGTCGTACCCTAAACCAACATGAACAGAAGTACAGTGTGTATGAAAAGGAGGCGCTGGCCTGTATTTATGCCTTGGAGGGATTAGAGACGTTTTTAGAGCACGCAGAGTTTGATTTGTGCACCGACAATCAGGCATTGACGTGGCTGTTTACCCACCCCCGTCAGTTGGGTAAGATTGGGAGGTGGGTAATGCGCTTAAGTAGATTTAATTTTAAAAT